>NW_008356258.1:2858778-2881441 GCF_000622305.1 Nannospalax galili
ACAAATGGGACAAGAACATTCACTGGAGGAAAGACAGCATGTTCAGCAAATGCTGCTGGCAAAACTGGATCTCCATTGGCAGAAGAAGGATATTAAACCCCTATCTTTCACCTTGCACAAAAGTCAACTCCAAATGGATCAAAGGCCTCAATGTGAAGCCTGAAACTCTGAAACTGTTAAAACATTGGCAATAACCTAGAAGACATGGGTTTAGGAAAGGATTTTCTAAACCGGACATTAACTGCCCAGAAAACAAGGTCAAGAATCAACAAATGGGACCTCATAAAACTAAAAAGCTATTGTACATTAAAGAGGCAACCACGGAAGTGAACAGAAAACCTACAGAATGGAAGAAAATCTTCACCAGTGAGACATCTGACAGAGGTTTAACATCCAGAACATACAAAAAAACTCAAAATACAAACAATCAAGAAAGGAATTAACCCAATTAAAAGATGGGCTAAGGAGCTGAACAGAGTTCTCAAAAGAAGAAATAAAGATGGCTAAGAAGCATCTTAAAAGATGTTCAACATAACTAGTAATTAGGGAAATGCAAATTAAAAACACTTTAAGTTATCACCTTACCCCAATCATACTGCCTAAGATCAAGAGAACAAATGATACCAAATGGGGTAATGCTCATCCACTGCTTGTGGGACTGCAAACTTGTTAAGACCCTATGGAAAGCAGTATGGAGAACTCTTAAAAACTGCAAATGAACATACCATTTGACCCAGTTATACCACTCATTTGAATATACCCAAAGATCTCAACCTATTGCAGAGACACTTGTACCTCTATGTTTGTTGCTGTTCTTTTCAAAATAGCTAAGAGATGGAAGCAAACTAAGTGTCCCTCAACTGATGAGTGGATAATGAAAATGTGATTCATTTACACGATACAGTTTTACTCAGTAATGAAAAAAGATCAAATCATGAAATTTGCAGGTAAATGGATGGAACTAGAAACCCTTATACCAAGTGAAGTAACAGACTCAGAAAAATAAAAAACAAAAACAAAAACAAAAAAAAACAACATAGGTTCTCCTTCGTACATGGTCTGTAGCAACAAATCCTGATAGGTGAGTATGTATCCAGACATAATTACAGGAACCAGGATAACGAAAACAAACCAGGGAGGTAAAGGAAAAGAAGGAATCTGAAAGAGAACAATAGGAAACAGGCCTTAATAAGGGAGATATGGATAAAAATTGGGTTAGTTTAAGGGAGTGGGGAGGGAAGGGTGTACAAGGAACCTAGGGGATAAAAGGAAAGAAGGATCTCAAGAGAGGTAGGACCATAAGAGAAGGGCATTATTAAGGGAGAAATGGGGGAAATGGGGGACCTTAACTGGGGAAACCATGATGGAAGGGTTAGACAATGTGAGAGATAAATAATGCCTAGCTAGTTTTAAAAACCAGAGGGAACCATATTAGTCCAACACCCTATTGATAAATTATACATACCAGATCAAGAAATACATGTCTAGGCAAGGTTTATCTGAGAACAATTAGTCTTTGCCTAAGCTTTATCTACATGACACATGGTAATTAAAAGTACCAGACTGGTGGAACTAACCTTTTTGGATGTTTAACAGATGTGCTTTGAGGCCTATACTAATTTGGTCAGAGGGACATAAAGGACAGTTTTTGCCTTGCCCTCCTAGGTCGACTAGTTCCAGGGGACTATGAGCATCTCTAAAAATGTCCTGTAATTGCGGTGGGTCACCCGTCCTCTTGATCAAGGAGGCTGAGGAGACCCCACCAGATGAACTTGAACCAGTGTCCAGTCTACAAAGAGGAGGGTCAACACAGAGGAATCATTTCCTCCATGCTTCCAAGCAAAGCCAGCCATGGTCGAGTAGGACCTTTGACTTATCTTCACATAGGCGGAACTCTTAAAAGAAAGGAGACAGGGTCTCCTCCAAAGCCCATGTGACCCGTGAGGAACAGACCCTCAAATGGCCTTAAGAGTAAAAATAAATTGGTTTATCTGGGCCAACTGTATGGCCTTAAACACCCAAAAAGGAAAGCATAACCAAAGATTAAAGGGGCCCATATAATTTTTTAGAGTCCATATGTTTAGCTAAAGGCTACATAACAAGAAACAATGCCAGACAGGAGATACCTTCTTTTGAGTTGTTGGCCAGGGTGTCCCAAGAGACTCCCAGATAGTAACCCAGCATAGAACTTGGAAAATGAACAGCAGACCCCAATCTTATCTAAAGGAATATTGTCAACTGATTGCCACTAGATGAGGAACAGCTGACCCTCCTAAAACAAAGACCTCTAGATAGGCTGACTAGATTCACTGGATGGACAAGTACTGGGGAATGGCTGGGGTGCCAACAACACAGTGGACAGTAGCAGGGATGACAGAGTAAAAGGGCTCTAGTGGGGGGGGCTATGGGAGGGTGCCATCTTGGAAGTGGGTATATAGATGAATAAGATTGAGATGTTCTGTGTGATATACACAAAAAAATCAACAAATTTTAAAAATGAGTTATATTTGAGGAGGAAGCACAAAAATTTATGTCATGTTAAGTAATAGAGCTGATAAACATTACCACTGAAATCTACCTGATGACTATATCCATACATAAGTGCCAAGGATCTGAGTGCTACCGATCATGACTAGTAATAATCAGATACATACAGATTAGAGATGCATCTGCCAACATCTAAGTGTTTTTAGCAAAAACAATGAGTATTTCTGTAAGAAATAGTATATTTTTTAATGAAATAGAGATCTTTTTTAAAGGTTAAAAACTCATTCAATTTTATGTCTTACAGGGTTTATACTTAGTTCAATATTGTATAACTGTATTAATTCAACTGTGAACCTAAAAATTTTATAGCAGCTTTTGGAAAGAGATGTATCTTTGCTCTGGAAATTGTTATTGAGTATGTTAAAGCTGTAATGAAATGTTTCTTCTAAATATATATATAATAAAAGAAAAATAAAAGAGAATAATGACAAGTTTATTCCCAGATGAGGACTGGACTCGCCAGCTCATCTTCCCATCCCTTCCTTACACTATGCTTAACTAACTATTGTCTCCAAAAATCTTACAGAATCTCCTGACTGAGCAGCCTGTACGACTGCCTCTACCTGACTATGCTCCTGCTCCATGCTACCTGAAAACTTCTCAGAAACCAAAAGTTCCCTGAGATGAACAGCTTGCTGGCCTGCTGCGGAGAAACTATGTCACCTTCACTGACCTAATCCTCTCTTCAGTTGGCTGAGGGATCTGCAAAGTAACCTCTGATTAATGCTGGGACCTATCACCGATTGGGATTCCCTTATTGACACAAAAACTGTGACTTCAAGGATACTTTATGTCCCATACCCAGGACTTGATCCAGTTTTTCCTCACTGTGCCTATATCTTCTTATTTTCCCCAAAGTAATGTGCCCATCTTTCAATTCTATCCCCTGCCCTCTCTTTTTTTTTATGTGCCCCCAGGGTCTGGAATGATAGAATGTGTGAATTGTACAAGAGCCACGAGCCCCATTTAGGAAAGCCATAAATCCCTGAAAGTGTCTAACTGGCCCTAAATTGGCAGCCTGGCCTTGCTCAAGCCTGGCTCTCTCACCCCTTATCTGTAGATCACGCTCAAGCCTGAGAGAAAGTGTTTGTGGAGCCCACCTGTCTCCTCTAAGGCCATAGATAACACTCCTGCCCGTTTCTGGGGAAATGATCTTGAGAAGGAGACCCTCAATCATTCCAAGGACACCAAGTCCGGGCACTAACTCAACTCCCCACTAAGTGCAGCTGTGCCCTAGAACCCTGGTATAAAACCCATTTTCTTTTATATAGTTGTAGATGCTTGGTTTCCGCAGACAGCCTCTGCCTCTCACTGTATCTTCTTTGAATAAAGGACGATATATTCCTTGCCTGTTGCAGGTCTGGCTCTGGTTTCTTGTCTCCTACCCCTCTATCTTTCCTTTTATTTTCCAAAAATCTAACACACTGTACTTCTAGTTTTCACAAAATGAATAACTCCTTCCCAGACTGACAGCAAAAGCACATGGTATGAAACGAACTGGATTAGCTCCCCTTCCTTTAACCCAATCAGGGGCCATCTCTCCTGAGTAGCACAGAAAGAGTCATTTAATTGTCAACTGTGGCTCTTGAAATGTCATTCAATAGCAGTTTCAAGAAAAAGCCAATGGTTCTTAGCACAATAAGGACTGATGCTAATGTTACGTAAAGGGCAAGAACAAAGCATTCCTCAATAGGAGAGATGCTCTTTCCTTTATCCAAGACTGTAGAGTCATCAAAATGTGAGAAACCTTGCCACACAAGCTGCATATCCTTCTGAGGGGACACAGCCAGCAGGCAGCACTGCAGGGGATTGCCTTCTGTCTCTCACCAGTAGCTCACAGCTTCTACTGGAATCTAGGACCTTTTCTTGTATAGGCAGTAAGACACATATGGGCAGAGGGTGAGCCCTTGAGCTCCTGTGAGGAGGCATTGGGTCTTCCAGAGAAAGGTTAGAGAAGAAGAAACAACCCTGGCAAATTCTTTTTTCCAAGGCTCAAGTCTTGAAGGGCCTTTCCTCATTATGGGTAAAGCAGATGACCAAGTTTGTGAAGTACGACTCTCTGGCCTCCCACACTGTTTACTGTCTGAGAACTTGCTGGCCTTTCAGGGAAGCACTTCTTTTTCCTCTGTAGTGCTCCTGGTCTTGTCTGGGGGTGATGAGGCAGGGCTTCTAAAGACAAGCCCAGACTGCGCCATTAATTGTTAGAGATGCCCTTTGTGGTAGCAAAACCCCTGCTTGGGTTTCAACCACATGAACCACCAATGTATTAGAAAAATAAAAGACACATAGGGTGCCCTATCATCTACCAGAAGACTGATGAAAGCCAGCTACATGCCATTTTTAGTAAAATTCTCTTTAGCCCTTTTATAGCTATATGGGAAGCTTGCCTCTATTAGTTACTTTTCCTGTTGCTGCAATAAAATACCCTGACAAAACAACTTCAGGAAGGAAAGGTTTATTGAGGTTTATGGTGGGGAAGTCAAGGCAGCGGGAGCTTGAAGCAGCTGGACACATTGGGTCTACAGTCAGCAAGAAAAGAAGAATGAATGGCCACCTTCAGCTGGTTTTCTCCTGTTTATACAATCTAGGCTCTAAGTGCAGGGCACGGTGCCACCCTCCTTTAGGGTAGATCTTTCCACTTCAATTAATCTCATCAAGATAATCCCTTACTGGTGTGCCCAGAGGCTAACCTCATCTAAATAACCCTCATAGGTGTATCTGGAGGTTTGTCTCCTTGGTGATTCTTAGATACTTTTAAGTTGACCATCAATATTAACTATCATAAGATCCTTGCCCACCAGTCAACCTATTCTGGAGAAGTTAGCCATCCCTAACTTAGCTCTCTAACTGACTAATGCTATGTCTGGGACAGAAAAGTTTGGAAATAACATAACTTACTCACCTCTTTGAATCCTCACAATAGGAGTATTGAGGTGAGTATTTATGATTACAATTTTATCAAAGAAAAGACGGGCTCAAAATGATTGTAGCAGATACTATCATTTGCCAATCCAACAACTTTGTCCATCTTTCCAATAAAACCCTGATTTTTATTTAGTATCCAGAATTCTGTCCATGAACTTGTATTTCAAGAATCCCAACAACCAGCCCAAGCAGGGAGGAGAAGAACATCATAATGCATCTGAACCAATCAGGATGTTCTTGTCCATGACTGGTTAAGAGAAAAACAGTGTGATACACTTCTAGCCAACAGGATGTGATGTTGTATCTTCAGGAGAATTTCCAGAAAATACTCTTTCTGTTAAAAGAAACAAGCCCTCTTCTTTTAAAGAACATTGTTAAGTTCTCCTGGGATTCCTGGAATTCTAAGCAGCTATTTATCAGTCATGGCTGTTCATGGGTTAAGAGTCTAGGACAGGGGCTAGAGAGATGGCTTAGTGGTTAAGAGCACTGGTTGCTTTTGCAGAGGAACCGGGGTCAGTTCCCAGCACCTACATTGGTGGCTAACAACTGTCTGTGTAACTCCAGTCCCAAGGGATCGGATGCCCTCTTCTGACTCTGAGGGCATTGCTCGACACTGGTACACTAACATACATGTAAGCAATACACTCATACATATAAAATTAAAATAATAAAATATTTTTAAGAGTCTAGGATAGCCCATTGAAAAACAGAAAGAAAAGTATTGGGAAGAATTAAGATTCTTCTTGTATACCTATGAGCTGTTGAGCTCAACTCCTCTGGAATTACCTTAAACCATGCCTTATTAATATAGGATATAAACATTTTTTTGGTGGCTCTGAGTTAGATTTTTTTTTTAAGCACAAAATATCCTGACAGAGGAGATGGGCAACTTTCCTGAGGTTACCAGGCTTAGAAGTCATGAAGTGTAGATAAAATTCAAGTTCTGCAGGATTACTACATCTTGCACTCACCTCCACTGCTGGGGGAAGAGCAACTTCACAGGATTCACCAGGCACCTTCCTCACAGATGGGACTCTCTGTTAGGCTTCTGTCAGCTATCTAGAACTAAAAAGAGACTTCATGATAATGACTTTTTCAAAATATGCAAAACAAATGTCCTTCTCTCCATCCTCAGTATCACCCCCCCAAGCATTGCAAATCTTTATTCTGCCCATAGTATCAAGATAATAGGATTTAATCATCAAATTTATACACCACCAGCATGACACAAATGCATTGGCCTGAAATAAAATAAATGCAGTTATTTAGAAAAAAAGAAAGAAAAGAAAAGCTGTGTCAATATGGTGACAGCGGACACAGAGATGACAATTTTCTTTGCTTTATCTCCTTGCAGGAAGCAGTTAAGCCATTGCAAAGAGATTATTGGGTTTTAATAATCTGGGACATTAAAAGACATTCGTTTCAGCAATATTGACACTGTACCTCAGGTACAAAAGATAATAATTCAAGAAATAATGGCTTGGCTTTTCCCTCCTCTTTCTTGCCTGCCCCCAAAGGAGGACCCCATTGCATCTATTCTCCACTTTGTGTGGACCGCTTGTTGGTTGTGGAGGTCTTCTGGGATGCTGCTAGTCAGTCCTTTCACTAGGCCAGGGAGACCTTTCTAAATTAGGACTCTGGGCAGCGGGTTTTAAGCTTTCCAGTGGAAACCAGTATTGATGTGGAGCCCTGCCCCAGGAGCCAGAGGAATATGGGAAAGGAGGAGAATGGGTAAGAAAAAGGCAAGCAAAGAGACCTTCAGGTAGGTGCCGAAGAGTTCCACCAGCCTCACAGCACTTGGCCTTCCAAGGCCTCAGGCTGTGCTCATCTGGACTGAGTCCAAGTCGTGAGAACCAGGGTCTCCTACTCCCAAGTGACCTAGAGATCTGGTGGGAAGATGCCTTAGCTCTCACATCCACAGAGTACATATATTTTAGCAAGAGAGGGCAACTTCAACTTTGGACTTTTATTAAAGATTTTTTTTTAAGAAAAACAATCCATCGTGGTGTGTGTGTGTGTGTGTGTGTGTGTGTGTGTGTGTGTGTGTGTATACATGTGTGTGTGTATGTGTGTGTCACAATGTGCTGGGAATTGAACCTATGGCTTTGCACACGGTAAACACACACTCTACCACTAAGTTACACACCCCCCAGTGAAAATCTGTAATTTTAAGTTTGGGAATTGAGGAGCTAAGCCAACATCTTTTGCCAAGACTAAGGACCAGAGAAAGGAAGTTATGCCTGGGACGCGTTGGAAAAGACAGATGAGTTGAACAAGGGCTCCAGTCCCTGGCTACTCTTGGATTGCTCCTGATGGGAAGGTCAGCCCTGGAAGGACAGAGCTATGAACTTCGCACCTCCCCACCAGCAACCATGTTAGTCAGCACCAATGACCCCTCTTTCCAGATGAAGATTTCATTTACATTTTTAAAGAATTCGTTAGTTACTCTGTTCCAAATCAAGACAGAATTGACTGAGCCTCCGTATGTGTCACAAGCTCATGAAATCTTAAACAATAACCTCTTTTTAAGGTGTTTCCTTGGAGATGTGAAACAAATAACAATTTGGTTAACCATTTTCCTAACAAGCATTTTAGGTGCCTAGCTGAGTTTTTCAGTTCTGTGTAGGATGTTCAGATGCAATTTCAGTGAGGACATGACCATTAGGGACAATTTTACCGGCTTACATATGTGTTGCCGCCGCCCACTCCTGAGACCCTTGGGGGTGGGGGTAAGAAGGCGCAGAGTCAATGACACAGAGTCCGGGAGTCAGGCAAGTGGCAAAGCAGACTCATTTATTGCAGATATTAGGCATGCCTATATACCCCCTCCCGGTGTCCCATTGGTCCCTCGGCTGCTCCGTGCTGCGCTGTCTCTTTCTCAGTGGTCTCTCTCCTCACGTGTTCTTACATCAGCTGTTTCTCCCCATCAGGCAGATTTCAGGTTGGCTTAAGGGGAAGTAACTGTTGGACATGCGCCGTAGCATGTTTACCAGGCCTGTCAGCACTTCCTCCTACATATCCAACCCTTTTATTTATTTATATGCATCACTTCCATGGGAGCCAGGGTGCTTGGCCCCGACCTTGTTGACCCTACCTCAGAGAGCCTCCAGCATGAGGGACTGTCCCTGTCTTAGGTTGCCTTGTCAAGCAAGCTCTTACCCATCATTGACTACCAGTCCTGGAAGGAGGTGTTCTCTGGCCAGGAGCAGGCAGGATGGGTATGGAAGGCTGATCATACCCTGGCCTCTTCAATGATACTAAGCCATGCCTGGGCCGCCTCACGAGGGGGTTCACGTCCTGTATGTCAGAGGGCCATGAGAACTTGCAGGGTAGCCAGGTTGACAGTGCGCTGATGCTGATTATTCTGTAGGAGACACTTAAAGAGGATAAGCAGTAACAGGCGAGTCACTCCAAAGACAGCATACGTGACTAACCAGGAGTGGTTGAAGATACTTGTTATGTTGGACCAGATTTGTCCCAGCATGCCTTCGTCTAAAGAAAGTACCGGAGGCTCTTGTTGAATTTAGCTGGGAGACTTGTTCTCAAAATAGTAAGGAATAATTCAGGAACTGTTGTGTCCAGGTTCCTTTTATATATTTTGCCAATTCCTGTCAGGCCTGTGAGATGTTGGTGACCTGGTATGGTGTCAGGCAAAAGGCTGGAAACCCAGGGTCACAGGCCAAAAGGAGCATTTCTTGGAGGAGCTGTATTTCTTTACCCAGTAAGTCTACCTGTTGTTGTAGGACATGAATTGCTTGGTAGACATGTTGATTTATTAAATCCTGGGTGTGTAATGTCTCAGCTGATTTTTCTACAATTTGATTAAGTACCTGAACAGTAGCAGTGTTGTGCATCAGGGCTACCACGGCCACAGTGCCAGCAGCTACTGCTGTCACAATTGCTCCGATAATGGCTGATGCTGAAATCACGTTTTGCTTGTGGGAGGGGTTGGAGGTCAGTAGCCTCCATGAGGGTTATGGCATGAAAATAGGTAGCATTAATTACTGGTACCCAAATGGCGGCAGGTTCCCTCACTAGGAGTATCGTTTTGGCAGGGAGGCGCCAGCAGGCAGCCAGAACACATGTGGAACTTGTACAATTAAGGGTATTGCTTGAGAGGTCGGTTGCATTGGACAATACCAGGAAGAAGGGGGGTCTGACACAAACAGGCATTGGGCATACAGAGATGAATTTTTCCTTGCTAATAGTCAAATTTGTTGACCAGGGACTGCTCCCATCACTTTGAGAATATGAGCCATTGAACAAGGAGCCATTGTTGTGGAAAAAGATGGGCTGAAGATCCAAGCATGCTAGGGGCCTGCACATTTCCCAATTGCCATAGATGGTGTGAAAAGTACGTGCTAATGGGGCACATTTGTAAAAGTTGGGGCTCAATGAATTATCAGGGAGCTCGTGCCAGATGGCCAGGGCTTTACTATCACCACCAGTTTGTAACCAGAACTGGTTCAAAAGCCTCGCTGGGAGGGTGGTGAGGCAGTGTTCCCACAGGAGTGGGAATTAGAGGTCAGTGGGGAGTGTCCTGGTCTCAGGGCATTTGGGAATTGGAGGGGGGTGAAGAGGTGGGCAGTTAGTATCATTACAAAGTGCTGTCTAGTCCATGGGCTGAGTGACGGGGGCAAGAACCTCAAATCCCGTCATTTTTCCACTGGATTTGTTGCTGTGGAAATCCCCAGTTGTCAACTTATAGAGGGGAACACAATCAGCACCAGTGTAATTAACAGTAAAGCAGGCACTGTGAGCAATGTGCTATGAGGAGTTAACTTGAACCTCATTGTGGACTAGATCCATATATGGTAGCCCAAGGGAGGAATTTGTGGTGTGGAGGACTGGGAAGGCAGCTGACAGCACATCAACTGGCATGAGGATGGGGGCATAGGGACTATAGCTCAAAGGTTAGCTGCCTCACCACTGTGGGCATGGAACACCAGGCGCATTACCCATCACCAGATTTTAGGGAGTCTTCCTGTTGTTTCACAGGGTCTTCGGTTGCTGGAAAGCCATCCCTCATTGGGATCCATATTGGGGCTGTTGCATCTTGGGGAGAAAAACAAGCATATCCTCTGCCACGGGTAAGCAGGGGTGCAGGCTTTTGTCAAGTTAATGTGATGGGATCTTGCCATCTGACGAGGGGTGAGGGTGTAGGTTGGGGGAGTGACGCCCAATGTTTATAGGCAGGACTCATTCCCTTGTCATCAAAGGTGAGGAAGTTGAGATGAAACAAAGTCTCTATCAGGGCCAAATGTGGGTTATGCCTAGATTCAGGAGAGGTAACCTTCGTCAGAAGAGTTTTGAGAGACCTGTTCGTTCTCTCTACAATGGTCTGTCCCTGTGGATTATAAAGGATGCTGAAAGTAGGGGTAATTTTCCAGGAAGCCACAAAGGAGTTAAATTGTTGAGAGGCATATGCTGGACCATTGGCTGTCTTTAGGGCCCAGGGAACGCCCATAACTAACACAGCTGATTTTAATGCCTTGATTGCATGCGAGGCCTTCTCCCCATTAGAGCCATAGCATGTACAAACGAGGAGCAAGTGTCCACAATTACAGGAACATATTTAAGGTTTCCGAAAGGTGGATGATGTGTGACATCCATTTGCCATATAGCATTAGGGAGGAGGCCTCTAGGATTGACTCCTCCCCTGTTAAGTGGGCCTAGAGGTGCCAAGGGCATGCAAGTAGCACAAGATCTGACCAAATGTTTACATTGTGAGATGGCAAATTCTGGAAGGAGCTTGTGTATACTTTGTGGGGAGAGATGAAACTGTTGGTTCAATGCCCTAGCCTGTTCAAGAAGTCTTAAATTGACAGACACAATCATTTTATCTACTAAGTCATTGCTGTTCATGAGGATTCCAGGAAGTCCTGTGTGTGATCTTATATGGGAGATATACCAAGGATGGGCCCTATGCTCCAAAATGTCCTGGAGTGACTGCACAGTGACATGTAGGGGATTAGTGCGGTCCTTAATGAAAGAAAAGGACAGTGTCCTGACAGCCAGTACTGCATACTAGCTATCTGAGAAGATGTTGACAGGCTCTGACTAGCATTCCATAAAGATTTTTAGAAGTCCTAGGAGCTCCCCCAACTGTACTGAGCCAGGGTTAGGGATTATATAAGTGAAGTCTTCTTTGCCTGGGCACTGGAGAAGGACCCCAAACCTAAGTTTGTTGGAGTCCGAGAATGCCATTGTTGCATGTGGGATTGGGGATGAGCTAGGGGTACTATGAGGTTTAATCTCAATGGGGAAATAGCATAAAGCTGTCAATCTCTTATCCTGAGGGGGGTGATTATCAAGAGTTCCAGTATACCCAGAGACCATCTCCTGGAAGTTGATGGAGTCCACCCATCACAACTGTGAGTAGCGGAGTGAAAAGGGAAAAATGATTTTGTCAGTCTCTCTATTGTATGTTCTTGTTAGGTTTCTAGCTTTGAGGGCTAAACGGAAGGCAAATTCAAACTTGGAGGTGATCTTATATAAGTCAGAATAGGCTTGATGCAGCCACATAAGTGGCCTGGTCTGCCAAATCACACCTAGGACCCTTTTGGGGGTCCAGAGTATTATCACTAAGAGGAGTTCATTCGGACAATGTCTGTCCAGAGACACTGAGGTAAGGAGGGAAGCAATTCTTTGTAAAAGAGCCTTGGCCTCTAATGAAAGTCTAATTTTTGAGGAGGGTCATGAAGGTCCCTCCAGGAGGGAGAACAGGGCACACATTTCTTGATCTGGGATTGGCAGGAACAGTTTAAGCCAGTTATCTGTACCACATAACTGTTGTAACTTCGTGAGGGAGTAAGCATCCTTAAGGGACAGTGCACAAGCCAGTGGTCGAATCTATTTAGAAATAGAGAATCCTAAAAAGGCATATGGGGGAGCAATTGGAATTTTTCAGGGACCACCTTCAGGTTGAGGTCCGTTAGGTCTTTTTTAAGAGTGTAGATGACACTTCCTTGAGTCAGGACAACATGTGATGGGCCAATAGTATGTCATCCATGTAGTGGACAAGCAAGACATCCTCAGGGTCATTGCAGGGAGCCTCATTCACATAGAGCTGGCAGATGGTGGGACTATTCTTCATTCCCTGGGGGAGGACAGTCCACTGATATCTCTTGGCAGGCCTCTGCATGTTGGGTTCCCAGACAGTAAATGCAAAGCGACACTTATCCTGGGGCGCGAGGAGAATTTGGAAGAAGCAGTCCTTAATATTTAGAACCATAAAATGATAAGAGGGGGATATAGCACTAGGGTGTGGCAAGCCTGCTTGGGTGGTTCCCATTTTTTCCATTTGTTCATTGATTGCTCTTAAATCCTGTAGGAGTCTATATTTACCTGACCGTTTCTTTTTAACAAATATAGGAGTATTATGTCTGCTTGTCGAGGGCTCTAAATGTCCCAACCAGAGTTGCTCCTCTACCAGTTCCTTATGGGCAGACAACTTTGGGTCAATGATTGGCCACTGCTCCACCCAGATGTCTGTGTCTGAGAGCCAAGTCAAGGGAATGGGATCTGGCACCATCTTTGGCAATGGCTCATGGTGGGCAGTGGCCTCTAGAATTGGGGGTGGTTCTGGGAATGGTCCGGACATCCTGAGAGGCCTGTCTTATCATGGGTAATGATATCAAAGAAGGCACGGTCATCAGTGGTTAGGACGGTTCCCATGTCCTCCAAAATGTCCCTCCCCAAAGATTGCAAGGGACATTGGCCACTATTGGGGAAAATGAGCCCTGGTTGCCATCAAGATCCTACCAATGTATAGGACGGGCTGTAGCCCTGGTAGCCTTTTGGCCTCCCGCCCTGGTGACTGGGGGTCCTGGCTTAAACTTTCAATGAGGGAATCTGAGTGCCTCGGTTTCCATGAGGATGGTGACATCTGACCCCGTGTCAACAAGCCCTTTAATGGGCAAACTGTCAAGATAAACAGTCATCATGGGTGAGTGGGGGAAAACAGGCAGAGTCCAATATACCTTGCAGTTGGAACTTGACCCTCTTACTGGCGGGTCTGAGGGTTGCCTGCTGGGAGTTTAAATTCATTCTGTTGGGTTGTTGAGCTCCTGAGGGCTGGGAGTGGCAGTCATGGGCCCAGTGAAAGACCTTGTTGCATTTTGGGCAGCAGGTCTTAGGACATGCATTGGGACAATTGTGGCACAGATGGCCGAGTTCACTACAGCCCCAGCAGGTGTGATTGGGGGTCGGCCCCCTTTGAGCGGTTGTTGGATTGCTGTCTGACATGAGCAAGCACATCAAGGGAGGCAGTCAGAGCCACAATGGGGCCGGAGGCAGGATCGAGATCTCTGGTAGCTAAAACCCATTTGTGGATATCATCATTGCAAACAGCTGCCACTGCATTATGAATGGGGGCATTCAGCCCTTCCCAGGTTAATTGTTTGATAAGCATATCTCATGTAGGGCCAGGATCCACCCTATGTTCAACTGTCTCTGTAACTCTTGTAAGAATGTCAGTGAAAGATTCCCCGAATTGTTGGATGAGATTGCAAAAGCACACAGACAGGCCCCTCGGGGTACATGCCTTAAGGGCCTTGAAGGCCAGATCTGATACCTGTTGAAAGTAAGCATAGGCACCTATGGTAGACTGGGAAACAGGGTCAATGTACTGACCACGACCCGTGAGCATATCCAGGGTCATATTGAGGCTATATTGGAGATTGAGCTGAGCCTATGTTTCGGCCTGGTCATCATAGGCAGAGCACTACTTAAGGAAGACAGAGGGCTCCAGGAAAGCTTTAAGAAGGTGATACCAACCATAATGGGTTTGCAGTTGAATGGCCCATTGGTGTAAGGCCTGCTCAAAATAGGGAGAATCTGGGCCTGACTCATTAGCTGCCTTTCAAATCAAGGAGAGATCTATAAGAGGGGTAGGTATCCAGGGCTGATTTGGGGCATTGGGCCCTACATTGACAGGGTAAACCTCAAGGTGTTGTCCCGGAGCCGAGGGGGGTGGCACAGCGGGCACAAGTGGACACAAGGGTGGCCATGGGCATGAGGGTGGCTATGGGGGGACACCTGGTGGTGGTGGGGACACAGGCTCAAACGGCCTGGCTGTGGTGCTCAACTCACGCCATGGATATTTGGGGGGGGATACTGAGGGGGAGGGTTAGCAGCAATAGCAGGTGGGAGACACACCTGTGAAAGGCGAGGAGGCTTTGCAGGCACTGTTGTGACAACCCCGTCATCCTCCTCCTCATTGGAGGATGAAACGGTCGCCTCTGTCACAGACCCAGTGCCAGCAGGTGGTGAGGTAATGGACAGATTGGCATTAGCCTGCTCTTGACAGTATTTGTTGTGGGCAGCAATGACCTCCTCTGGGGAGGAGGACTTAAGGCTGGCTATAATAGCGAGCAGGATGGGAAACAAAGAAGCAGAAGGGATAACCCCTGACCCTATCTCACGCTTTCTTGTGAGAAAGAGGACTCACATCCATAAGTCTGGTTCCCACATATTTTCTGGAGATATCCAAGGGGCCAAGATTGCAGCCTCATTCCAAAAGTCCTCCAACTCAACAGACTCAACCTTGAGTCCTCTGGTAACTAAGAGGGATTTTAGGGCATGGACCTGGGGTTCCTTACAATAAGAGGGAAGGTTGCCCATTTTGGTGAACCTTAGAGAGACAAAACAGAGTGTGTGTCAGACCAAAATGTCTTGTGCTTAGTGGGGGACTTCTGTGGTTCATTAGGCCACTGCCATATGCCCACATAGTCTCTCCAGTCTGGGAGCGTCTTTCGGGAGAACGTTCCAGGTTTCATCTCCTGGGGGGGTCAGCCCTTATGTGGAGACGCCGGGTGTCCTAGTTTGTTCTTCATTGCTGTGACAAAATACTCTGACCAATACCAACTTGGGGAGGAAAGGGTTTATTTGTCTTACATCTCCCAGGTTGCAGTTCATCAGGGAGCCCAAGGTAGGAACTCAGGGCAGGAACCTGGAGGCAGGAGCTGGAGCACAGGCCATGGAGGAACACTGCTTACAGGCTTGCTCCCTTGGCCCCTGCTCAGCCTGCTTTCTTATGCAACACAGGCCCACCTGCCCAGGAGTGGCACCACCCACAGTGAGCTGGGCCCTCCCACATCACTCATCAAGAAGATACCCTTCAGACATGGCCATTCCTTCAGAGGCAATTCCCCAACTGAGGCTGCCTCAACCCAGGTGTGTCAAGTTAACACTAAAGCTATCCAGGACACCGGGCAAACTGAAACCAAAAGAATGTACCTTCCTAACATTAAGACACACGAACATAATAAAGAAAGAGAGACACCCTCACACTTACCTCTCGAGAGGGCAAAGAACACAACACAAAACACAAAGGGGCCAATTTACTGAAAGTACACCGAATGGGGGCACCGAACCATGCTGTGAAGGAAAAGGGGACTCGGTGGGACTTCTATGGCACAAGAAAGTAAAACTAAGGCCGATCTCTGGAGCGGTCAATGCACAGCTGGCAGAAAAGTGCAAAGAACACGGTCTGGAAGAGAAAAGCAGCTACTACAAAGATGGCCAGAACCCAAGGAAAGTCAATGCCCATACCAACATGGGGATCCCCACGTTGGGCACCAGATGTTGCCTCCGCCCATTCCCAAGCCCCTTGGGGGTGGGGGTAAGAAAGTGCAGAGTCAACAACACAGAGTCCTGGAGTCGGGCAAGTGGCAAAGCAGACTCGTTTATTGTGGATATTGGGCATGCCTATATACCCCCTCCCGGTGTCCCATTGGTCCCTTGGCTGCTCAGTGCTGCGCTGTCTCTTTCTCAGTGGTCTCCCTCCTCACGTGTTCTTGCGTCAGCTGTTTCTCCCCGGTCAGGCAGATTTCAGGTTGGCTTAAGGGGAAGTAACTGTTGCGCATGTGCCATAGCATGTTTACCAGGCCTGTCAGCACTTCCTCCTACACATGTGGTTCTTTGACTCTGGGACACTCCTGGGCACCCAACTGAGAGTCCACCCAAATCTGTAATCTTCTGGAAGTTCAAAACACTAGCATCTGGGGTATTATATGTGTTCAGCCAGGGCCAGAGGTAGAGCAGCTGTGTTGGTCACATGGAAGGAGGAGAAATGCATTTTGGAGCTTGTAGGTGAGGGAGCTGTGGCCCTATGTCAAAGGCACTGAGTCTCCTAGGCATGCAGGTGGAGGGTAATGTAACCTCTGCAGAAGAGAGAGGTCCCTGTGGGTTGGTAAGCCAGTAAGCTAAACCAACAAAGGAGGCCCAGAGAATCAAGACTGCTGCTTGCTATGCTAGTGCAACAGTTCACATCTTTACAGTCCCCCAAAGACTCATGTGTTAAATTAGGCTTAACATCCAGCTTGATGCTATTGGTAGATAGTAGAAACTTTTTTGTTGTTGTTATTGTTCTTTTTGAAACAGGATATTCCTGTAGCCCCAGCTGTCCTGGAACTCATTATGTAGACCAGGCTGGCCTCGAACTCACAGAGGCCCGTCTGCCTCGGCCTCCCAAGTGCTGGGACTACAGGCGTGCACCACCATGCCCGGCAGATAGTAGAAACTTTGAAGAGGTAGGGCCTGGGGCTGGAGAGGTGATTTGGTCGTTAAGAGCATTTGCTGTTCTTGCAGAGAGGATATGGGTTCCGTTCCCAGTTCAACAACAACATGGAGGCTCACAACCACCTGTTCCAGTTCCAGGGGATCTGACACCCTCTTCTAGCCTCTGCAGGCACCCATTCATATGTGAGCGTACAGACACAGAAACAAATACACATGCACATCAATTAAAAAGCAAAATAAATTTTATTTATAAAGAGAGATGAGGTTTGGCCTTTGGCTATTGGGGGCATGCCCTTGGAAAGGATTGTGGGACCATGTCTATGCCTCGTATGTTCACATTCTAAATATTTGACATGAACAAACATGTTTTTCCACTACACAGTCCCCACTATGATGTGCTGCCTCATCAAAGCAACATGCCCAATCATTCATGGGCTTCAATCTCCAAGACTGTGAGCCCAATAAACCTTGTCTCTTTATATGTTGATTACCCCAGGTATTTTGGTACAGTAATGGAAAGCTAACTACTGTGCTTAGTAAGGATACATCCCTAAATAATGTTTACCATGCAGATATTGATATAGGTGGATTCTAGAAGACTTTCTATACTGAGTTAATCTGCTATTTCAGAAGAAAAAGAAAATATAGTTGTGGGAAAAATACTCTTAGAGAGGTAGCCCAGCACCAGAAAGTAACCAGTATCCTGGGTCACATCCCAGCTCTTCTACATAAAAACTAAGTTGTCTGGGGAAAGCTCTTCATCCTCTCCAAATTTCCATTCTGGCCCCTGTGACATGGGAATGACAATGGGCCTTACCTCTTAGGGTGAAAGAAAGCCTGTATTTAAGGCATTTGGTATGGTGTCTGGCACTTGAAACAGTAGCTTGTACCAACATTTAGGCTGTTCTTTGAGCTCCCGAGGGGGACTCTGTACCTAACCAGAGGCTGGGGTAGAAGCATCCAAAGGGGAATCTTTTTGTCTCATCAGTGTCAGTGGAGACCATGTTGGTGGCCCCATCAGATTCTGGTCTAAGAGGCTTGAAAACAGAGTCTCAGAAAGAAGAAGGAGCTACAGGCTCCACTGCCCTGAGGACAACCTGAGTCCACCTACAGGGTGGAGCCAGGAGGCAGCCCCAGGAAGTCTGCTCCCCTAAAGAGGATGGGTCAAGAACAGAAGGTGCTGCCAGGAAAGGCTCTGAGCTCCCTTCTCAGAGACCCTATCATGGGGTTATAATGTGGGGGGAGGGAACTCCCAGGAGGGTGGAGCCTCTGAGCTTCTGCCTCGGGACATAGTCAAGCCCAAGCCAGATGATCAAATACTGCTGAGAGGCACCTGGCATTTCGCAGAGCCAGGCCCAGACAACCTGTACCTAGAGCATGAAGAGCTACAGCTCAGCCAAGCTCAGCGCTCAGGGCATAACAAACAACAGCTGACTTCAGCCCCTAGCACACACACAAGGTAGGCACTGTTAGGAACTCCATTTTCCAAAAAAGGAAACTGAGGCCTATGGATGGGCAAGCTAGCCGCTGTCTTAATCCTTTTTGTGTTGCTATAGCAAAATATCTGGTGCTAAGTACTTTATAAAGAAAAGAGGTTTATTTAGCTCACAGGTTAGGAACCGAAAGTCCAAGGTGAGGTGGCTCCATCTGGTTTCCTCTGGTGAAGTCCTTCTCGTTGTGTCACATGGCAGACAGGATCTCATAGCAAGAGAATGTGTGAGAGAGAAAGGAGGTAGCATGTACCTGGGAGCCTACCACTATTCTGCGCTTTGTTAACCAAAGCAGGTTCACTCTTGCCCCACCTTCATACAGCTTAACAGAGCCATTCACTTAACTGTGACATGGGATGCTGACTGGGATGTGGGGATTCTGAACATTGTCTATGGCTACACTGGCTGGTTGGCTGCTGTGTGTGTCTATTGCTCTCTGTATGAAGCAGATATTGACTCTCCGCAGCACCTGCCAACTATGCCTCCTGTTTGTCTTCCTTGTATATCCAGCCCCTCACTTGGCATGGTCATGCCAGCCACCCACCCCACCCCTCAGTCCCCAGTTTCTGGTCCTTAGTTGCCCTTCCCCAGCCTGGTGAGGGCATCTTCCTCCTCTTCCCTTTCCATACAGAGATCTGAGTCACTGACAGCGAGTGGGTGAGAAGAAACAGAGAAAGCAAAATCAAAAAATAAAAACTCCCAAGGACAGTAACAATTAATATTTAACTTGAAATTTCCTGGGAACAGATAGTATAAGCTATTCATATGCAAATTATATGCAAATTATATGCAAAGGCTCTCCACACTGGCCCCTGTCATTATTTTGTAAACCTGCTGGGCAGCTCTGGGGGCAGCTGGAGAGTCATCATTACTCCCTAAACCTGCTTAGCCTCCCAACAGGATTGGGCCGGATTCCAGGTGACCCCATTCAGGGGACACCAGCTGATCCCAGAATCCTCAGGTCAAAGCCCCTTCCAATTCTTGAGGTCATGCCAAGGACCTCACATCCTCAAGGTCTAATAAGATATCCCCCCTGCCTGTGACACTGGCCTCCCTGACCCCTCCCTTCTGATCTCCATCTCCGATCACCCTTCTGTTGCCCAGGGTCAGATATAGCCTTTGTGGGCTAAGATCAGTCCCACCAGATACAGACTGGGCAAGAGCATGGGTCTTTCTGGTAGATGAGGGCAAGCCCTACCTGGGTTTCCGATTGTTCTATCCATGGCAAGATAATGATTCATTCCCCTAACTTTCCCCAGGTCACCCAAGTCTAGAGGAACTGGGAGGGAAGGCCCCATAGATCAGGCCTGAGCCTTCCACCTGAAGACAGACCCAGACTCAGGTACCTCTCTGTTGTTCTTTAGAGTAGGGAGCTCCCTGGAAGGAAGCAGACCCCAGGCCCGATATCACCGCACCTGGACTGACCAAGCATCTTTTCTATCTGCATCCCTGCTGAGAAAGTAAGCAAAGGGCCCAAAGGGGAGCCTCAGTGGGAAGCTTTAAGGTCTGTGCCTATCCCATCACTGCAGCATCCTTTGCTCCAATGCTTCTGCTTCCATTTCCAGTTCTGCACCCACAGCTTCTGCCACAGCTGAACATAACTAGGGAAGACTCTAAAGAGGTCAGCACATGGGCTAGCTTGGTCAGCATCTTCTGGGTAGCAACTGCCTTCCCAATAAATGTGGAAATGGGCCAGGGATCCAAAGGGTTTACACCTTGTCCCTCTCTGGAGTCCCAGAGTATGAAGGAATGTGTAAGAAGGCCAGAGATACCCAGGGCCAACATCATGTCATTGCCTTGTCCAGAGCAGATAGGAAAGGTCAGTGGAGGGAGAGGATCAGTCCAACCTGTATGACCTGCAGAATTCTAAAGGAAGCTCTGATGTTGCCCCATATGAAACTGAGGGTCACATGGTGAGACACACATGACTGCCCTCCCCTGTGGATGATATGGTGACTGCAGGGTGAGGGGACAAGGCAGAGGTAAGCTTAGTGCACTGAGGGAGTTCTTTGAGGAGGCTTTCTGATGGGACTGGTGAAATAGCTCAGCAGTTAAGAGCACTTGCTGCTCTTCAGAGGACACACATTTGGTTCCCAGTACCCACATTGGGTGGCTCATAACCATCTGTAACTCTAACTCCAGGGGATCCAGTACCCTCTAACCTCTGAGGACACCCACACACATGTAACATACACACAAATTAATTAATTAATTAATTAAGTGAAATAAAATAAAAGAATGCTGTCTGGGGATGAGGAACTCCATCTAAGATTGGAAAGTTGGAAGAGTGTGTTCAGGGTGGACTTACCTGGCCCTGAGTCTGAATGTGGCAGTGGAAGGTGAGTTCAGAGCTACCCCTCATGGAATTGAATCCTGGAGAGGCCCCTCCACTGCTCGGTGTAAGGAGTCCTTGGTTTGCTAGACTGGTGGGACGATCGGTTTCACTGGGTTTTTACTGAGCATCTGCCAAGTGTTTAGCACTGTTGTGGCACAGAAACAAAACCTTTCTTCAGGGAGTTTCCAGACCAGTGAAAGAAGGAGCTCCTGAGACTGATTCCCAATTTAACAACTTCAAGAAGGAAAAATAAAATGTTGACCACATTAAACATTAAAGGGATGTAACTAGTGAGACTTAAAATGCATCCCATTTTCAGAAGCATTAAAATATGGGGGAAATGGGTACCGGAGACCTCAAGAGCTATAATAATATAGCTTACCGAAGCATAATAATCAGAATATATTACACAATATGGTAGTATAAAAACAAAGGACATTTTATTTTAATTAACAACTCTTGTGGTTGTAAAAAAAAAAAAAAGAATTTGATCACAGCAGTTAAAGTTAAAAGAACAAAATGTGGGACTGAAGAGATTAAGTGGTTAAGAGCACTGGTTGCTCTTGCAGAGGACCTGGGTTTGATTCCCAGCACCCACTGGCAGCTAACAATCATCTATAACTCCAGTTCCAAGGGAATCCAATACCCTCTTCTGACCTCCAAGGGCATTGCACAACACGGGTGCACTAACATACATGCAGGCAATACACTCACGTACACAAAATAAAAATGATAGATACAATATTTTTTCTTAAGGGACACAAAGAAATTGATGGCATTCGACAAGAAGATAGGCACCTGGGCCCCGTAAGATTTGTACTAAGCGGGAGAGAGTCATTGACAACACGCAGCCAAGCTCTTGTGGTCTTTTTTCTGTTCCTTCCTTACCGTATACTCACTTCACACTGCTTACCACCAGCCAGCTCCTTCTGCTTACTCCATCTTCTGTTGGGCTACCCCAGACTCTAACCTTAGCCGTGGCCTTTCAGCCTCCTCACAGCTAACCCCCAGGTCCCTGGTTCCAAATTGCCATGAGAGAGTTTCTGTTGACTCAATGTGTTTGTCCAGATGTTGTTTGACTTTCTGCATGAAGAAGGTACCCAAAGAACCATTGACTGAAACAAGATCAATGTTTCTTTCCTGTGAAAGTCCAGCTGCCAAGGCTCCTCAGGGCATTTGGGACCTGAGATCTTTCCAGCCCTTACTGTCATTCTGCTGGCAAAGAGTTGGCCTACATGGCTCACACCACATTCGTATTACAGAGGCAGGACAGACGTACTGAGCAAGAATAAACTCAACGCAGCCAAGAACAAATTACATTTATTTGGAGTTAATTAAGATTGCAATCTGGGAGAGCACAGATTCACACCATCCTAGAAACATGCTGTGTTTCTAATCTTGGGCTTCATGATAGAAATCACATCACTTGTTAGCTAAGAATTTTGATTGGTGCTGGCACACAGTGGTTACCACTGTCTTATAAGAAGAGGATATAGTCTCCACCTCTGGGTATTTAGGGAAAGGGGTCTGTGGTGGTTTTAATGAGAACATCCCCCATAGGCTCCAAGTATTAGAGTTTGTACCCAGTTGATGGCATTATTTTGGGAGGTTTCGATGTGGCCTTGCTGGAGGAAGCTCATGACTGGAGGTGGACTTTGAGCATTTGTAGCCTTGCCCTACTTTCAGTTTTCTCTCTCTGCTTCCTGTGCCTGTGTGAAGATGTAAGTGCTCAGCTTTCTTTCTTTCTTTTTTTTTTTTTTTTTTTTTTTTTTTTTTTTAAAAAAAAAAAAAAAAAAAAAAAAAAAGAGGACGATAAATCTTTCACTGTGATATATCAAAATAA
>NW_008356258.1:2881499-2897543 GCF_000622305.1 Nannospalax galili
TGAAACAGAGTCTCGCTGTAGCCCCAGCTGGCCTAGAACTCAGAAATTCGCCTGCCTCTGCCTCCTAAGTGCTGGGACTACAGGTATGTGCCACCATACCCAACAAGTGCTCAGCTTTCTAAGCTGCTTCTTACCATGTCTCCTCTATCCATGATGGACTCTTATCCCTCTGGAACTGTAAACCCAATAAACTCTTACTTCTATAAGTTGCCTTGGTCATAATGTTTTACTATAGCAACAGAAAAGTACCCAGTACAGGGTCTATTGTACTGAAGGACAATGGAGGTTAGCAAACAATGTTTTAGCAAACTGCAGTTTGTTCTTATCCAAAGGAATGGTCTGGTTCAAGGTTCAACTGCAGATGGGTCTGAGAGCTGCTTAACAAATGGCCTCTTGACTCCATTTCAAGAACCAATGCTACTCCATTTTAATTTTATGGTTATGATTATTACCTCCATTCCCATAGCCTGAATTTGTCCATAGGACTAAGCTTAGCTTCAAAGAAGCCCAGACAAATGCCATCTTTCTTGGATAGACAGCTGGCCACACCCACCCTCTATGGCACAAGGAGGACAGTTAGTTTCGGTGGTAGGAAGGATGGAGAAAATGGTTCAAAGGACCCATGGAGAAGCATAACACCAGAGTCCAGTGAGGAGGGGGAGGGAGAGTCCACCTGGAATGCCCACCCTTAGCTAACTCCATATCTGGCCTTATACTTTGTACCATACACATCAATGGAACAAGCTACACTCAGCTAGTTTGTATGCAGCAAACTGTTCTGTGAGTTCCAGGAACTGTGCTTACTATTTCCTCAGGTAGATAACTTCCTGTGTGGTGTCTGAGAAGATAAACTGAGGCAAAGTGTTCAGAGCAGCAAGGAGTATCTAGCATAGAGGGTACTCAGTTATGTGAGGAAGTTTCTTGTCAGAGGGTTCAAAATGGAATGATCAGTTCAGGTAGGGCTCCTCTGCATGCCACTCAGTCCAAACACTTGGGCATTCTTCCTTTGCCTCATCCAGTTCTTGAGGAAGTGGCTGTCTAGTTCTCTTACTCCCCAAGATGCTGATTCTGTTTTCCCTGGGGTAAGACTCCGGTGTCTGCCTTTTCGAGTCAGGAAATTTGGGGCAGATAGCTGAAGGGGAAGTGATGTCCATGTTGTAGGTAATAAGATTCAAGTACAACTGTCAGCTCCACGCTCCCAGGGAAACAGGTTCTCAGATTGCATTTCCTGCGGTCTTCCTGGGGGCTAGAAATTGGAATGGGAATTGTGGGATAGAGCATAACAATGGGGTAAAAATTAGTGTACAGCATTTATAAGCCCGTTAATGACCTCCTCCTCAAACTTCTGTTAGAAAGCCAGAGCTGCTTGGGTAGCATCCATGTTTATCTCAGTTACCAAAATGTGCACACCAATTAGAGACACTGAACCACTACTAATAGTGTGGCCAGGTGTGGCCACAACCAAACGCACAAAATACCTCTTCAGGGAGCTGCTTAGCCCTCTGAGAGCTCAGATCACCTCAGGCTTGACTTCAGTCATCTTGGCTGACCCTTCAGACATGACCACCGGGGCTCCAAATGAGGCAAGGATCTGGACACAGATGGCCCAAGTTCAGCCCTTCCCACAGCCCTTCACTTTCCAGCATCTAACCCAGGATAAGCCCTCAGTTCTCTGTGAATAACATTAACTGGATATTTTCTGATTATAGAAGAAATATACACTCATCCTGAGTGTTTTTTGTAGATATAGGAAGGCACAAAAGAAAAAAGAAAGACAAAAGCTGCCTGTAATCCCACTATCCCGAAATAACCATTATTAACATTTTAAAGTAACACACTACTAGTTTTTCCTATGCATATATTTGCATAAAATTGCATACATCAAACTTGGATTTCACCAAATCCCCTGCTCTATAACCTGCTTGCTTCACTTAATAATACATACTATTTCCCTGCATCATTGACTGTTCTCCAACAACCTCATTTTTAACAGTTCATCATGTCCTAGCGTATGGATACACAATAATTTGATGTTCTAGGCTATTTCTATTCTTTGGTTTTACTTTTACTTTTTCTATTGTAAAGTTTAGTATATAACTAATGGTTTTCTCAGAATTGATTCTGAGAAGCTAAATTCTTAGATCCTTAAAATATGCTTTAAAAATATTTTATTTATTTTTATTTTAGTGTATGAGTGTATTGCCTGCATATATGTAAGTGCACCCATGTCGTGCAGTGCCCACAGAGGTCGGAATGTATTGGATTCCCCTGGAGCTGGAGTTATAGACAGTTGTTAGCCGCCATGTAGGTACTGGGAATCGAACCTGGGCCCTCTATAAGAGCAGTCAGTGCTCTTAACTGCTTAGCCATCTCTCCAGCCCTTAAAGTGTACTTTTAAAGTTTTAGCCACACATCGCCAAATTGTAGGTATTAACTAACAGTTGAAGAGGGTGTGAAGACAATCAGGGACCCAGGTCAGTTTTCAGGATATGAAGAAGGCAATGTTGAACTAGGTGCTGTCTATACTAGCCTTCATCTCTCAGGCTAGACAGGTCAAGCTTGAAATATTAGAACTTCTTCCGATCCAGAGTCTCCCTAAGCCTTAAGAATCCTATCACACTCTACAGAAGGTTTCTCTTCTGTGATGATATTCAACCCATTTTAGGGTTCCTGTGCAAATCTTTATCTGGTCTACAGCAATTATTTCTCAAAACCTGACTTTTTACAGAAGTACATTTAACTTTTTTTAAAAAATAGCATTTTTAGTACATGCTATTATCATTGTTGCTTATTCAAATGTGTTGATGGTGGAGTAGGTGGAAGGGTGATGTTTGCATTGGCATGGCAACCGGTGACTAATTGAATTCTTCACAGCCCATGATGGCTCCTGTGACTTACATGGGGCCAGAAATGGATTTTTCTCCCTCTATGTGTCATGGGCTTATGGCAGAGAAAAGGTTATTACCCACTCATGACCTAGCCCTTTCTTACACTATTTCTAGTTTTGGTTTGTGCCACATCTTAGGCTGGGAAGTTTGGTGAGTTCACTTCCCACTCTCCAAACGCAGGGTTTCTTCGGATCTACAGTTACTCTTCGGAGCTGTGAAATACGTCTCCTCATTATTGTAACAGCTACTGCACATTCGACTCTTCCAACAGTAACAGACTCTCTGCAAGTCCCTTTACATATGCTTTCCTTTTCACCTTTAACAAGCGGCATGGTGGGGAACTGTTCTGGCCATCTCTCTCTCTTTTTAGTTTTGTTTTGTGGTGCTGAGGACTGGGCCCAGGGCCTTGTGCACAGTGCACACCAAGCAAGGACTTACCACTGAGCTACACTCCCATCCCCATATCCTTTTCTTTCTTTTATTATTTGTTTAGGGCTTTGGGATGTGGAGAAGGTTGACAAGGGATCTCATACAGCCCAGGCTGTCCCGGAGCTTCTGATCCTCCTGACTGCAGCTCCCAAGTGCTGGGATTACCACGTCTGGCTTATTGTGAAGAAACTTGAGTAGCTTCATGACTTTTACAAGAATGCAGAGTTCACAAGATGAGGGCTGTCACCTGGGCTCTGGAAGTTGAGGGCTTCACCACAACCTACTCATGCTGGCCATGGAGGGTGTGGAATGTCCTCCTTCTATCACAAGGATGGACCTGGGATTTAGTGGGTCAACTCATGGCCAAGAGTAAGTTTTCCTCTCACAGTGTAGCTACTGAACATAGCTTTTCTCAGACATTCTAGGATAGGCAGTGTTAGCACATCAGTCCGTCTTTATGTAAAAGTCCCTACTTTTATCCACACAAATTGATCAACTTGGGAAATGAAACAAGATTGCCTTCTCCCTTCTTTTCGTTGCACAAATCATTGCTTCAACTTGTCAGCCCTCATTTCTTCATCCATAAAATGTAAAACCTAGACGCTAGCTCCTGCAAGGACTATGAAGATCGTGAGAAGGACTATTAGTGGAAGCCCTTCCCTGAGGCCTGGCCCATCCTGGATTCCTCTCTTGTTGGTCTTCCAATGCCAACCTATGTCCATGTGGCAGAGCTCCTGACTGACAGTCTCCTCTGTCTCTCCACACTCCTGACAGCAAAGGATAGATCTGATGCTCCTCTTCCTAGGGCTCTCACACAGACATATACAGATTCATGGTGGCTTGGATCCTGGCCTGGTGTTCCAGCAAGTCCTGACCACTGACAGAGCGTGGGAGACAGAAGGGGGCAGACCCAGGAGAGCACTGAAGTGGCCCGTGGAGCCCTTTGTGTGCTGTTGGAAGGGTGACTCCATAAGCCACTGTCTATGAGTCACATGCTGAGGCCAGGCATCAAAAATGAGTAAATCAGGGAGCACCTGACTAAATCCTTGCACACAGGCAGCAAATGACTGCAAGACAGCTGTCATGAGGAAAGGAAAGTGAGAGGGTGGGATAAACCATGGGCTGAACACAGGGGTATGGAGCTCTGTCACAATGTTGGGCAGTACACTGTGCTGATAGCCTGCCCCCAGGCAGCTATGACAAATGACATCGCAGAATGCTGCTTAATGACATAGGAGTATTCACACAATGAATTCTTAATGAAGCAATTCATGATAATTATATACCTTATAAACCCAATATTATGCAGCTATGTAATGTGAAATGAATGATATTGTGTTAATCAGTTTTCCAGCACGGTAACAAATAACCAAGATATTCAACTTCTAAGGGGAAAAATGTATATTTTGCCTCACAATATTAGGTTTTAATCCACAATTATCTGGTGGTCATATTACTTTGGGGCCTGGGGAGAGTGAGCAGATCATGGTGACAGAAGGTGGTAGAGCAAGGCCACTCACTTCATGACGACTGAGACGCAAAACACAGAGACAGGAAGGGGGGAGTCCCACCATTCCCCTTAAAGGGCATGGTCCCAATGAGGGGAAGACCTCCTGGTAGTGCCAACCTGGAAACCAAGACTTTACCACATAAGCCCTTGAGCAACAGTCCAGATCAAAGCAATAGCAGACCTATATCAAGAGTTTAATAGTGCTCTTCTCTGAGTAATTGGATTAGAGGTTGGTTTTTACTTTTGTGTTGAAAGTAAAATTTTCTGTAATAAACATTTATTTATCTATTTATTTATTCATTTTGTAATCGGGGGGAAAAAGAGTACTTTCCAAATATCATAACCACTTTGCTAAGATGTTAAGGCTACAAAGGTAATCTTCTACTTGAATTCGTAGGTTAGATTCTATGACAAACACTGGACGATGTACTTCCTCAGCAAGCTCACTAAGTACTTGTACATGCCAGGTACTGTCGCGGGTCCAGTTCTGAACTCTTTTTCAGGAGGCTAAACAACGTGGAGATGTTTAAGAGGATGAGAGAAAGTTTTTCCATGGAGGTCAGTGCTGAGCTGGGTCAGTACTGCTCAAGATGTGGGCCTCAGATGAGCACTCACAGCCTATCCTGGAAGTGTGTTTGAAACACAAGTTCTTGGGCCCCATTCTATGGTACAAAACCAGACTTTGTGGAATTGGACTCAGAAAATTGTGTTTTAAGCAGCTCTCCAGAGGATTCAGAAGCTAGCTGCAGACTACGAAAAGCCCTAGGCAAGGTGACACTACAGAAACAAATATCCTCCTGTCGGCATGGCTCCAGAGATAAAGATCACATTCTTGCTCATACCATGTGTCCATTGTCAACTAATTGTGCCCTTTCTCAAGTGTGTTAGTTACTTTCCTGTTCTATGATAGAGCACCATGACCAAAGGTACTTATGGAAGAGAGTTTATTTTTGCTTATTGTTCCAGAGGGATGAGTCCGTCATGGCAGGGAGGCACGGCAGCAGGAGCAGGAGTCTGAGAGTCCATATCTTCTGTGAACACCAAGCAGAGACTGCAAACTGGAAGTGAGGAGGAGCTAAGAACACTGAAAACCCACCCCCAGTGACATACTTCCTCCAGCAAGGCTGTACTTTCTAAAGATTTCATGACCTCTCCAAACAGCACCACCAACTTGGGACCAAGTGTTCAAATACTTGAGCCTCTGAGGACATTTCTCATTCAACAAGACACGGGCTAGCCCACCCATCATCTGTGTGGAGCATCACAGAAGGAAGCAGGACACCACTAGCATGCCCTGACTAGAAAGTTTCAACTGCCAGTGTGGCTGATCATACTTCATTGGCCAAAGCAAGTCACATAACCAAGCCTGCCATTAATGAACTTGAGGAATAGCCATTTTCTCCAGGAAAAAAGAATTTTTATATTAAATTTTAAAAGTAATTTCATGTATGTATAGAAGGTATTTTGATACTGTTCAGCCCCCGTTACCTTCTCCTGTCCCCTCTCACTCTCACTGAACTCCTTCTTCCCAGCTAGTCCCTCTTCTACTTTCATAGTGTGTGTGTGTGTCTGTGTGTGTGTGTGTGTGTGTGTGTGTGTGTGACTCACTGAGTTTAATTAAGGTTGCTTGCATGAGTAGTGATTAATTTAATGGAGCATTAACAACCTACCAGTGGTTGCATCACTAAAGAAAACGCCCCAGCCGGATGTGGTGGTACACGCCTTTAATCCCAGCACTCAGGAGGCAAAGGCAGGTGGATCTCTGTGAGTTCAAGGCCAGCCTGGTCTACATAGTGAGTTCAGGACAGCTAGGGCTATAGTGACACCCTGTCTCAAAAAGACCAAAAATAATAATAATAATAATTCTTGTTTAAATCATTTTAAATTGGGTTTCTTATTGCTTATTCTTAAGAGTCAAGTCCTGGGGCTGGAGAGATGGCTCAGCCGTTAAGAGTACTGGCTGTTCTTGCAGAAGACCCAGATTTGAATCCCAGCACCCACATGACAGCTAACAACCATCTATAACTCCAGTTTCAGGGGATCTGATCCCCTCTGTCCTCCGCACTTACACATATGCAGGCATAATACTCATACACACACACACACACACACACACACACACACACGAGTCAAGTCCCCTTACACAAATATGGGACTCCCCATGCTAGGCAGGGTAATGAAAAGAGGGTGTTCATTCTCTTCCCAATGGGTAAATGAAGAAAGCTACACAGAGGGCATGTGCACGTGCATGTGTGTGTATGCATTTATATTTTCTATCCTCCTGCCTAGGTCCTATTTATAAACTACTTCCCAAAAATGTCAGGCAACCAGCCCCAGAAAATGAGAAAAAGAATCTCTCTTCTTGTCCTTTCCTTTGGCTAGTTCCCCCATCCCCCACCACCCACCCCCTGCCCCACACCATATTTACAAAGGAACTTACAAACATTTTTTAAATGTGCAGAGGGACTCTTTATAACTGAATGCTTATGATTGGAAGACTGATTTTACTGTGCAAATTTTGAATTCACATACAAGGAAGACTATATGGGAAGTTAGAAAACAAGCAATATTCTCTGGGGCTCCCCCGAGGGGTTTCCAAACAGGACTAAGTGCTCCCACAGTTACTCAAGTAAGTGCTGACATATCATGCATTTTCCGCCCCACATGGGGAGGGAAATCAATAAAATATGCAAATGAGGCCTCAAACTTCAGAGCTTGGAAATGTAGGTATTTTAATTTCCCTTGATACAAACAAATGCAGTCATTAGAAGTTTCTTCAGGAGTTTTCTCATCTGCCATTTACAGAGAGGGGAAAGTCAGACAGCAGTGAATGGAGGGGAGAATTATCCAGCAGGCAGGGGGATAATTGGCCAGAGTATGATGGGAGCCAGCACCCAACATGCCCAAGTCTGCCCAGAAGCTGCTACAAAAATGCCAAAGTGAGGGCAAAATTATCAAACTGCACTTTGTTCATCTCTGCTGCTACTGTGTCTTTGAAGCGCAGTGTAAGAAGCATTTATGCATCTGGAAACTTCCTCGTGGCCTGTTTTGAAGATTTCTCTTTTTGTAGGAAACCACAGTTGAGCTTTTGAGCCCTGTTTCTAAGGAGCCCTCTTTTCTGTCGGAGGGCCTGGCTTCTGACTGAGCTGCTGCAGCAGGGCAGCCTGGGAATCTCAGCAGCACTGGTTTGACTCTGTCACTGACCACTTGTCACCATGGCACATGGCTTAACCTTGCTGAGCCTTATTTTCTTATGTGTAAATACAATAGTAATGCCTGCTTCCGAGCCTAGTTGTAAAGATTAAAAAGAGCTGATCAGAGCCAGGAGTGGTGGCACATATGTGTAACTCTACAGTCAGGCTGAGGCAGGAAAATTACAGGTTCAAAGTCAGTTTGAGGCCACATCATAAAATCCTTAGAAGAAAGGGAGGAATGAGGGGGAAGGGAGAGAGGGGATAGATTCATGATCCCTTCACAAAAAATAATGAGCTATAAGCTCCTAAAATACTCTTAAGCTTGAGTTTTAGATGCCATACAATGAGCTCTCTCTCTCTCTCTCTCTCTCTCTCTCTCTCTCTCTCTCTCTCACACACATACAGACACACATACACACTATTAAAGAATGAGTTTCTCGGGCTAAAGAGATGGCTCAGCAATTAAGAGCACTGGCTGCTCTTGCAGAGGACCTGGGTTCAATTCCCAGCTCTCGCATGGATGTTAACAACCATCTATAATTCCAGTTCCAGGGGATCTGACGTCCTTTTCTGACTTCCTTGGGCATTGCATGGCACGGTTGTACTTAGACACATGCAGGCAATACATTCATAAGCATAAAATAAAAATTTAAAATATTTTTTTAAAATGAATTTAGGAAACAGATTAGAATAAAAACATAATGAGTCAATTTCTACACTTCCAGGCTTAATCACTGAAAATGAGCACAAAGGATTTAACTTTGAAATACAATGAGACTGCAAAAGATTGTGAGTCTCTCGAGGTTCTAAAGGACAAGAGAAAATTTCTGGAAATTATTTGATGCTCCCGGGCTTGGGCAACTGTAAAGTCGTAACAAAACACAACAATATCCGGGGCCAGGGCAGCATCCAATCCCTTGCTGGTGTGGCATCTGCTCCTTTCCTTCCTGCCTGCCTGTGAGCAGGGCTCTCACCTGTACCATTCAAACTGGACAGCCATCAGGCAGGGCTGGTGTGAGGATTAAACAAGATCGCATAGGGAAAGCTTCCTGCCCTGTTCCTGGCAAGAAGCAAGTGCCAAGAATGGCTATCATGTGAAGAAACTTGGGATTTAGGAGAGTTAAAGAAAAGTCATTTTTACAAGGCAACTGAGAAAATAGACACTAAAAACCACCCAAGGCCAGTCAGCAGATGAGGCTGCTTTCAAGTTTACAGACAAGTTTCTCTTTTCTTCATTGTCACCTCAACTGCTAATTGGTCCAATTTTATGGAAATCTTGTGTCCCAATAGGAAAGCCCCATGGAAATGAAACCTTTAACACTCTTTCCAACATGGAGGAAGATTTTAGTGAAGGTGTCTATTCCTAGCACCCAGACTGTGAGAAGAAAGGTTTGCAGTGAGGGGCAAGCAGGTGGAAGGATGCCTAGTCCACTGAGTCAGGACCTCCCAGTTCTGCTTCATCATGCTGTCTGAAATAAATCTCCAGAACACGAGATCTACCAAATTCACAGAAGAAAATGCCCAAACTCCACATACCTGTTACCTGCTGTTAGCTTCTTTACGGTGGCTGAAGCTGTTTCCTTCACTTCCAGCACCAAGAATCAAGAGGTGGCTCTGGTTGTGATAGTTGGCTTTAATTGTCAACTTAGTACAATTTAATCACCCATAAAGAGAGTTTGAACAAAGGACTGTCTAGATCATGTTGGTCTGTAGGCATGTGTCTAAGAAGTTAATCTTCATTAAGTTAATTGATGAGGGAAGACCCAGCCCAAAAGTGGGTGGCATCAGTCCCTGGGTTTGGGTCCCGGATGATATAAAGGAGAATAAAGACGGCTGAGTGTAAGCACACATGCAGGCCTTTTCTCTCTGCTCTTGACTGTAGATATGACCAGTTGCTTCGGGTTCCTGCCTTGACTTCCCTGAAATGACGGACTGTGACCTGAAATGGTTAGCTGAGTAAACGCTTTCTCCCTTAAAGTTGCATAAGTCCATATTTTATCACAGTAACAAAAACAAAATTAAACACTAGTTGAATGGAAGAATATTTGAAAATAGCACCAACTGTTTCGCATATTCAGTCAACACCACCCCAGACTGAAAACATCTCCCTGACTTGCTTTCTTGCTCCAAGCATGGCAGCAATCACACTTCAGTAGTGAATGATGTTGGTCTGACACAGGATGAAGCTGTGTCTTACTAAACTTTGTGTGCAGTATCTGGCACAGTGGCTGGAATGAGCAATCATTCACATAAACAGATACATTTTGGGTGTCTTAAAAGACTAGGTTTGTGAGCTTACAAGATGGCTCAGTGGGTAAAAGCTGACCTGAGTTTGATCCCCAGAATCCTCCTAACAGTGGAAGAAGAAGACTAATTCCTAAAATTGTCCTCTGACCTCCATACGTGTGCTATGGCTTGTGTGCACCTACCCCCCCCACACACACACTAATAATAAATTAATTTCTAAAAACACCTTTACATCCAACAAATTTGCCAACTGGTTGGAAGGAGTTGTGTATAGTTAAGCAAACACAGGTGATTAAAACACTAATCGCTATCTTTCATAAACATTCACTGAGAACCTGCTATGTGAACCACCCTCTTCTAAGCGCTGGAGATGTAAAACGTGAGCACCACCTTGCTGAAGGTAAGTCTGATAGGAAAGAAACCAGGTCTACGGCCAGAATACCTAGGCACGCCTGATGTCAGTCTCATGGGAATGAACCCAATATTGGTCAAGGCTCTTGGCTGCAGACAATACAATCCACTCTAGCTAGTTTAAACTGAAAGGGATTAATTGAGCTTTATAAATATCTCAGAAAATCATTGGGAAGAAACAGCTCTTGCCTGAGCTTCCAGAATTCTGCCAAAACAGCCTGCCAAGGACAAGCTGCCTCTGCCACAGACAGAGCCTTTGAATTAGGGAGCCATTTCCACCACTGCTGTCTCCATTGCCTCATCACATCTGCCATCATCCATGCCAGCAAAATGAATGGCCCATGTCCTGCTTCTTTTCCCATGAAACTTACATCCGAATCCAAGTTGCACATGAGCATATCTGGCTGGCAGGCTATAAATTACTATCAGTGCCCCCGCACTGGAGGCTGGAACATGCAGGCATTCTTCCATGGGAATTTGAAGTGCACACCGTGGGGAACTATCACAATGTGGAGAAGCTGCTCAAAAGACCTTAGGGCTAGGAAGGACCACTGTCTACATCCCTGGTTAAATAAACAATGACAGTGTCAAGAAGGAATAATATGGCTGATGTATACATGGCATACTGTGGGAATAAAGTGTTTCAATAACCTGGCATGTGAAGGCAGGGTAGTAATCCATGTCTTCCACTGGGCCTTGACTGAGTGGGAGTTAGTCAGGCAGAGGAGTGTAGGGAGAAAGCATTCCATGGACATTCAACATTCCAAAAAATATCCAAATGATTTTAGGAACCCACAGGTTTCTTGCCATATTTAGAAGACACAGCTATGAACCTTGAACCATCATGCCTTGCCTTGATGGGGCTCGTGGTTCAGGGTGACAGGAGAAAAGCTGCAAGTATGTTGCTAGAAGGCCAAGAGTGAGTGTGACATAAGTCTCACAGTACTATGACTTGAACAAGTGCTGCCCACTGGCCCATGTGTGATGGGCTTGCTCATTATCCTGGAGCACTATGGGGTGGTAGGATCTTTAAGAGGTGAGGCTTACTGAAACTTAGATACCTGGGGGCATAACTTTGAAGGGCCTTTTCCCCTTTCTTTCCTGATACCACAAGCTCCTGCCACAAAGCACCTCCTTGTCACAGCACCAAAGTAGCAGGCCACCCTACCTTGACTGAAAACTCTGAAAACATGAAGCAAAATATAACTTTTTTTCTATAAGCTGATTACCTCACCTGTTACCTTAACAGAATGCTTATCACCCAGGGGATAGTAATGGTGACCACACTTACTGTCTCTTCAGCAGGGTTTGTTTGCCCTCACCTGTTAGAAGGCACTGACTCCAGCACAGATAACCCAAGCTGAGTTGGCAAGGAGCAAAACTCAGTCTAAACAGAAACTGTGGTAGTTTGCAGCTAAAATGGGATTCTCTCTCTTAGAGTTAAGCTAGGAGTGTGAGTGAATTTATGAACTGATTAATAGAACTAGACATAAAAAAACTCACCTGTACATCAGAGGTAGGAGCTAAGAGCAGCCACAGGAGAGCACAAGCCATGTGTGAACAGAACACATTAGAACAGAACAAGTCTAGGAGGTAATAGGAGCCATACCCACTAGAAGGGGAGGGAGTTGCTGGAAAGATAGGAACAAGCAGAAGCAAGGCAGAGTGCATTCAGCATCTGTTGGTAATGGCAGGGGACCCATGAATTTCTAGCTAAAGAGAACAAGAAGGGCCAGTCCAAGTGCTACGCTGGATTCTGCTCCTGGTTCTACAGGGCTCAGCACTATGGCTACTGGGAGATCCTGTGCTTTCATTCCTATCCATATTGTTCCCCAAATATCCCATGAGGAAGCTTCACAGCATCTCTGTTCCTGGCTTCAGGTAACAAGTGGGGACCTGAAAGATCTGGACTCAGCCCAACCAAGCAACATGGAAGGAAGAATTGTGTTTTTGTTTTTGTTTTTATTTTTTTTTTCTTTAATGAAAAAGAAAACCAGGGGAGGTTGGGTTCAGAACTCCATCAGGGTAGTGGCTTGGAGCTCAGCAGACTGCCAGAGAGTGTTGGGTTCTGGACTCCCTTTGGCCTCCAACTACCAGAAGGCCTGAGAAACCAGGCGACTGCCTTAAAGCCCCCGGATCCTGCTTCCAGGTGGTGGTGAGCTTCCAGGTGGTGGTGAGCTTCCCCTAATTGCACCATATCATACCCCTACCTGGGATTTTGTGAGGCCCCTCTCAAAGCCCCAGGGCAGATCTGACTTTAGTAGGCTAAGGCTGAGATCCTAGCAGACAGCCTGAGAGGGTGGGTTCAGACCTCCATCGTGTAGCGGCTGGGATCTCAGGAGACCTTCACAGAGTGCCAAGTTCTGGCCCCCCTCTGGCCTCCCTCTGGCATGAAGTTGACAACATGGGACTGCCTGAGAGAGCCTGGATCCTGCCTCCACATGGTAAAGGAAGACTGAGTATACCTGACTGGAACCTGAATTGGGCTTTTGTGGGTACCCCTGAATAGCTGATCTGAAGCCATCAATTCCCTCCAAAATAAACCTGAGAGAACCTGAACCCTGTACCAACCAGCTTTACATAACCAATAGGCACCCAAATAATATAAAGAGAAGCATACTTCAACTTCATTCTCATATCAGAATCATAAACAACAAAAGAAATTCACATGTCAAAAACACAATGAAAGAATAATAAAATAGAAAGCCAAAACACTATGTCTCCACCAAACACCACCAATCCTGTAGAAGAGTTCTGCAAGGAGAACACCCTAGATATAACCCAGGACACTGAATTTAAAAGAACAATCCTAAACATGATCAAGGAATTCAATGAATTTAAAGAATATGAACAAACAAATCAAAGAGCTAAAAGAAGATAGGGATAAACATCTGAATGAATTCACAAAAGAGATGGAAAAATTGAAGAAAACTCAGGCAGAAATGAAGGAGGAAGTCTAAAACTCAATAAGCCAACTTGAAACAACAGGAGAAAGCCTCACCTCTAGAATGAATGAAATGAAAAACAGAATATCAATACTGGAGGATAAAGTTGAAGAATAGTACCACTCAAGCAAAGAGTATGGAAAATTAAGAAAAAAACAATACAGAAATGGAATATGCAAGAGATGTGGGACACCATGAAAAGACCAAATCTACAGATCATAGGAACAGAGGAAGGAGAACAATTTCAGGTTAATGGTGTTCATCAGATCTTAAACAGGATTGTAGAAGAGAATTTCCTGAAATTAAGGAAAGACATCCCCATACAAATACAGGAAGCACATAGAACACCAAAGAGACAGGATCAGAATAGAAATTCCCCACGACATATCACAGTAAAAACACTAAATGTACAGAACAAAGAGATAATACTGAAAGCAGGAAAAGAAAAACAAGTCACATACAAAGGAAAGCCCATCAGAATTACAGCTGACTTATCATTGCAAACTATGAAAGCCAGAAGAGCCTGGACCAAGGTATTTCCAATTCTGCATGACAATAGATGCCAGCCCAAAGTACTATACCCAGCAAAAATGTCTATTATAGTTGAGGGGGAAAGAAAAATCTTCCATGACACAAATAACCTGAAAGAATACATGTCCACAAAACCAGCCCTTCAAAGAATACTTGAAGCAATACAGAGAGCAGAGAGAGAAACATCTATACCCTAGGGGCAATGAAAGAAAATAAACAAAGATATAATCTAGGAAACACAAACATAAACAGCAATCAAAATGACTGCAACCAATGCACACCTTTCAATAATAACCTTAAATATCAATGGACTGAACTCCCCAGTCAAAAGACACAGGCTTAGCGAAAATCCATCTCTTTGCTGTCTGCAAGAAAGCCATCTCACCTTCAAGGACAGGCACTACCTTAAGGTAAAAGGATGGAAAAGAATATTCCAAGTAAATGTCACTAAGAAACAAGCAGGGTTGCAATTCTAATATCTGGCAAAATAGATTTCAAAGTAAAACTAATCAGAAGAGATAAGGAGGGTCACTTCATTCTGATCAAAGGAACAGTTACAATCCTTAACATATATGCACCAAATTCCGGTGCACCCAAATTCATAAAAAACAACACTACAGGACTTTAAGATACAGTTTAACCCCAACTCAGTAATAGTAGGGGACTTCAATACCCCACTGTCTTCATTAGGCAGGTCACCTGGACAAGAATAAACAGACAGACATCTGAATTAAATGATACCATACATCAAATGGACCTAACAGACACCTTTTGATTATTCTGCCCAAACACCAAAGGATATACTTTCTACTCAGCATCTTGTGGGACTTTTAAAAAATTGACCACATACTGGGCCACAAAACAAACCTCAATAAATACAAAAATATGAAATAGTTCCATGCCTTCTATCAGACCATAAAGCAATAAAGCTCAAATTCCACAGTGGACAAAGCCCTAGTCACTACACAAACTCGTGATGATTGGACAACACACTACTAAACAATGAGTGGGTCAAAGGAGAAATTAAGAAAGAAATAAAAGAATTCCTGGAATTCAATGAAAAGGACAATATAACACAACACAACCTCTGGAACACATTAAAAGCAGTCCTAAGGGGGAAGTTTATAGCTCTAAGTACCTACATTAAAAAATTAGAAAGAGCCCAAATAAATGACCTAACACTGCAACTCAAGGCACTGGAAAGGCAAGAACAAATGAAACTCAAACCCAGCAGAATAGAAGAAATAAAAAAAATCAGAGCAGAAATTAATGAAATAGAAATAAAGAAAAGAAAACAAAGAATCAATGAAGCTAAGAGATCATTCTTTGAAAAGCTAAACAAGATAGACAAACCCTTAGCCCAGTTAACCAGAAGAAAGAAAGAGCAGATCTAAATCAACAGAATCAGACATGAAAGGGGAAACATCACAATAGACACCCAAAAGACCCAGACCATTATAAGGGAAAAATTTTAAAACCTATATGCTACTAAATCTGAAAGTCTAAAAGAAATGGATGGATATCTGAAATCATGGGAACCTCCAAAGTTAAACCAAGAAGAAATCAACAGTTTAAACAGACCCATAACATATAAGGAAATTGAAGCAGTAATGCAAAGCCTCCCAACTAAAAAAAGCCCAGGCCCAGGTGGATTTACGGCAGAATTCTACCAAACAGTTAAAGAAGACCTCCAACCAATACTACTTAAATTATTCAAAAGGATAGAAACAGAGGGAGAACTCCCAAATTCCTTCTATGAAGCCAGCATCACTCTAATACCCAAACCAGATAAAATACTTGAATACCTCATACAGATACACATCAAAAAGATCATTCACCATTATCAAGTAGGCTTTATCCCAGAGATACAGGGATGGTTCAACATATGC
>NW_008356258.1:2897606-2897900 GCF_000622305.1 Nannospalax galili
GAGATGCAGAGCTGGGCCAGTATATGCAAGTCAATAAACACCTAATCACATAAATGGGCTCAAAGACGAAAACCACATTGTCATCTCAATAGATGCAGAAAAGGCTTTTTGACAAAATTAGCATGCATTTATGTTCAAAGTCCTAGAGGGAATTGGACTGGAGGGAAGATACCTCAATATAATTAAAGCCATATACAACAAACCCACATTCAACAACATTCAATCAATGGAACTCATTGAAGATTGAGTACATGCAATTTCAGCCACCTGATATTTGACAAAGGTGCCAAGAAC
>NW_008356258.1:2899206-2914435 GCF_000622305.1 Nannospalax galili
GTTTAGTTAACTAGTTTAAGGAGCAAAGTATATGCCTAGTCAAGGTTTATCTGATAATTTTTGTTTTTTTACACAAGATTTATCTACAAAGCACAATATAATTAAAAGTAACAGACTGGTGGAACTAACCTTATTGGATGTTTAACAGCCATAGTTTGAGGCCTATACTAATGTGGTCAAAGGGACTTAAAGGACAGTTTTTGCCCCTTGCCCTCCAAGGTCGACTAAGTTCCAGGGGACTATGGAACATCTCTCAAAACGTCCTGTAACTGTGGTGAGTCACCTGTCCTCTTGTTCAGGGAGGACATGGAGACCCCACGAGATGGACTTGAACCAGTGTCCAGTCTACAAAGAGGAGAGTCAACTCAGAGGAAACACCTCATTCATGCTTCCAAGTGAAGCCAGACATGGTCGAACAGGACCTTTGACATATCACATAGATGGAACTGGTAAAAGAAAGGAGCCAGGAGCTCCTCCAAAGCACATGTGACCCCTGAGGAACAGAACCTCAAATGACCTTAAGTATAAAAATAAATTGATTTATCTGGGCCAACTGTATGGTCTTAAACACCCAAAAGGAAAGTATAACCAAAGAGTAAAGTCATCAATATACTTCTTTAAGTGTTCAAGGGATTACACGTCCCAGACATTAGGCTTAAGTCTATATAAAAAGTTATTTAGACAATTATTTCTCATTGATGATTTTGTTCCTAACTAGAAAGTGCTGCTCAGATGTAAGACTTCAAATCTTGGTCTCCAATACTGTAGTGCCCACCTGTAGCTAAGGGAGACAACCAGCTATTGTTCTAAAATCATAGATAAATTTGTTTTCTCTCCCTCTAGAAGCCTTTGAGAGGGAACTGACACTGATTCTAACCACTCCCACAGCTATCAAAATACCTGAAAGCAAATCCTGAATCCATCACTCTAGAGTCCAGCTTTGGAAGACAAAAGAAAAATGAGGGGGAACCCAATAGAGGGATGCTTTTGGAAGCCCATGTCAAGAAATTCCAATGGACTCACATATGAACATTGGAAAATTGCCCTGTTCTGACTTTTTTCTAGTTCCTTGTCTAGAACTTGAAATGCTAATTACTCTTGCCTTTACTTCTCCTTCACATCTGCTATTCATGATTCAAGGACTTTCTTCTCCCCTTAGAGATAAGAGTTATGCAATTTGGGAGTCTTTTAGAGAGACCCACTATAGGGGTACTCCAATTGCCCCAGCCTGCATCCCTGTTCAGCATGAAGAAGCCAGTGTGGTCTGCATCCTGATTCTCTATTGGCAATTTGGGTAACTCCTTCAGAGGATGGTGTGATAAGAATAGGAGGCAGAAATTCGTTAGGCAGTTAGGGTAAAAAGACCCCAAAGAAAAGTAGCCAGTTTCTGGGCTAAAAGTCAAAACGTCCTTGGGCCTGTTAGCAATACACTCTATTCCAAAGGCCAAAAATGTCAAAAGTATTTGGGAGCTTGTATCTAATCCTTAAAAAAATTTTAGGGTTACCTCTTCAGAGTGGAGAATGTTAGAGTAGCCAAAAGGCCCATAAAAATAAATAAAAGAAGAAAAAAAATGATGGGGAGATATGGGAGGCGTTGGAGGGGAGGGAGTGGACATGGATTTGATCAAAACACCTTAAATGAATGTATGAAATTCTCACCAAAGTTTTTGTTAAAGTTAAAAAAGAAAAAAGAAAACCAGGGCCAGAGTGGTGGCACATACCTTTAATCTCAGTACTTGGGAAGTAGAGGCAGGTGGATCTCTGTGAGACGAAGCCAGCTTGGTCTACATAGTAAGTTCTAGGCCAGCTGGGGCCACAGAGAGACCCCCATCTCAAACAAATGAATGAATGAGTGAATGAATGAATGAATAAAGAAAGAAAGAAAGAAAGAAAGAAAGAAAGAAAGAAAGAAAGAAAGAAAGAAAGAAAGAAAGAAAAATAAACCAAAGTTAAATCTCAGAAGTTTAAATTTGAATCTGGTTATATTTCATTTGTACCTAGATGTTACATCACATTTACCAACTGCAGTTGTTATGAAAATGTTGCTTTACAATGAGTAAAATCACATTGTCATCATTACACTCTCCCACTCCAATACCCTCGGACACCCACACCCACTTCCCTTCCTACAGATGAGCTCACATGCCCGAGGGAGCTGGGGACACCAGGAACACAAGCAGCAGAAATGGATGTTGTATTTTATCATTTTTAAGGAAGCCTGTTTTATATTCAGAACAGTGCAGTCTTCCTTTCTCTCCCTTAGTGATCAGTAAACACTAACTACATTGCTGGAACTCTTTAAGTGCATATTGACCGACAATGTTTAAAATCAAAGGATGTTTAAAGGAAAGTTTTTGCTTCTGTGTGAAGTGAGATTGATAAGGGCTGCAGGTGCCATCCTCAGTGGCTGGGCTGTCTTCCATTCATTAGGATTTCCTTCTCAGGATTAAATTCCAAAGTAAAGACTGCATTTGTCAGAGGCTGGGGAAAGAAGGCGAACCTTGCTGAATGGAGCATGGTCAAGGGGTGGGAAATTAAAGAGTCCATTGTTGGTTGATCACACAAAGGAGCAACTGGTACTAGAAGCCAAAGGGAAAATTGGGATGCATGCCTTTGGATGAGAAAAATGAGGCTTAGAGTGTCTTTACAATGTGATCTGCTTTGGCCCATCAACGCCTGTGAGCACCAAGCCTTTGTTCTTCCATCCTGAAGCTCTGTCTACTGGGGGCATTTGAAGCCCACTGAGTAGATGCAAGCTCATTTGAATAACAGTCAATGCTAATGTGAGAATTTATCTTTCTGCTGGAGACTATGGGGCCCGATGTGTGTGGCCAATCCAGTTACCCTTGGGATGCTGGTCTATCTCTCTGGCTCCCCATTCTCTCCAGCTCTCTCCTGGGTGTTTGTTCCTGCTGCAGTCAGTGTGTTCACAGGATCCTCTTGTCATGGCACTGGAGGGGTGCATTTGACACCAGAGGAACTGTGAATTGCCTTTTAAACTCCTTCCCTTCTCTTAACTTGCTGTCAATTGATTTAAAAAACCGACAAGTTTTTGCAGTGCTTGGACTCGAACTCAGACCTTGTGCATGCCAGGCAAGTGCTCTACTACCCAAGCCCCAAGCTCTCAACTTTCCCCAGACTTCCCTTGCATTTCTGACAAGCAGATGCTGCTGGCTGGGGGCAGTACTTTGAAAACTGATGTTCTAAAATATTCCCAAAGAGAGCTAAAGAATGGATGAGAATCTGAATAATTCTCCCACCCCTTCTGTTTGGGTCAGGATAACAGCTGGATGGTTCTTTGTAAAGAAACATCACCAGAGCCAGGGAGATGGCTCAGTACAAGGCAAGCACAAGGACCTGAGTTCAGTCCTCAGTACCCATGTGAAAAAGCCAGGCACAGCAGTGCATTGGCTTGCCTGAGGAGGCAGGCAAGCCAATTGGTAGCACTGAGTAGCAGCCCAATGATAGAGCCAGTTAAAAAAAAAAAACCCACAAACAAAAACCCCACAAAAAACAAATAAGCACTGGAGGAAGGATAATGCCCAAGGTTGTCCTCTGGCCTCTACATTCACATATACACGCACACACACGCACACACACGCACACACACAACTTTCATCGAATTCAGTGAGTCCGTTTATAGCTTCAGTGTTCCCCCAAAAGATTCCTAGGTTCCAGATGATCGCCTTAGAGGGTACAGCTCCTGCTAAGAAAACACCTGCTGACAGAACCCCATTTAAATCAGGCTTGGGATATAGGGTGTCCTGGTTTGCAGTTCTGTAGCAGCCACGGTCAATGGGATGTGTCCATCTGTCCTGAGCATTCCCTTTCCTGGGTCTCCAGGCCCATGATGCCAGAGAAGTCACTTGAATGAGTTTAACAGCCAGACCCCCAAGGCTTCCCTGGAACTGTATGGAGCAGGTCTCCTGCGCATGTTTAGGAGCCTCCCTTTTGCTTCCCGTGAGAGGACACCCTCATCACCACCACCTGCTGTCTACTGCTGTTTGGATCTCATTACCCATCAATTGCTCAGCCCCTGGGACTACCCAGCCTGAATCTTATTTTCCATTTGTGATTGTTCAAAGAAGAAAGAAAGAAAAGAATCGCTTTCACCATCATCTCCTGGAAGCTTTGGGAAGCAGGGGCTTCTTGACAGGTCATATTTATACAAAGGAAACCCTTTGAAATACATGCAAAGGTAGTAATTTGCTTTCTGTTTATCATTGAGAATTTCTAAAGCAATTCTTTCACACTTTTCAAGCTTCTTTTTTCCAATAAATTCATTAGTCTGCTGCACACATTTTTATCTAGAGCAAATGAGTTCAGGATAGGGAGGAGGAAGACTGGGAAAGAAGGTTCCTTTAGACATCACATTTTGAAAGGATTACACATTTATCTATGCCAAGGAAACTGCCAGATGCATAGAGTGCCGTGGTAATAATAGTTATCCGAGGAGGTAGAATTTTGTGCAATTTTTATTTAGTCTTTGCTTTTGTATTTCACAGCCAGAAACACACACCCATATCCCTTCCATCAATCTTAGCTCCTGCAGCCTTCAGAGTGCGGATGTGTTGGGGCATAGTGGGGAGGGGCTGAAGGAGAAGGGGATCTGTAGAGCAGGCAGGAAAAGTGCAAGGAAAAGGGGTAGTAGTAGATCCCATGGAGTGTGTGGCTCATATCAAAGCCGAAAAGAGGGAGCATTATTTCACAGGAGCCTCCTGTGCCCAGGACCCAGGTCTAGTCCATAAGGCCCTCAGCTTCCTCCAGGCTCCCTTCCCCTCTCTGCCTTTTCCTCCTTCCTCCTGTGTGCTACAACTTACTTCTGCGGTAAGCTGTCTGTGTCCCAGACCCAGGGAACCATGTTTCCCCAGCTCACCCCCACCCCACTGCTCCGCCTGACTCTTCTTCACTGTTCCATGACTCCCCCCATGTACCTGACAGAGAGTATCCTGAACATCAGACTTGGAAGCTGAAGCTTCCCAATGTGTTTCTCCTTAGCCTTTTCGGGGGACCTTTCTTAGATACTTATGCCGATCACAAACAGCCAGTTAAGAATGGAATGACCTTACATTGAAACTACGCTCTCCTTTTCTATCCGTGGGCCAAGATGCTGAAGTGACCTCCTGTGGCACCACAGGCACACAAACATTCTTGTGTGGGGCTGAAGTGTAAATGGATGAACATTCCCAGAGGGCAATTGGCAATGGTAGTAGTGTTAGGGTTCCAAATAGCAGCTCCCCGCCTCCCCAACAGGGACCTACAAACTCTGCTGAGAAGCAGCCTGCCTTTCCTCTGACCTCCAAAGATAAGATAAGCAGAGTTCCTCTTATCTTAAGAGGAAAAAGAAAACACTTCCACACCCTAATCCTACCTGCTTCCCCCTCCCTGATTCCACACCCTAAAGCCCCCATATGTAAAGTCCCAGCTCACAACCCATGGACATCTTTCCTGGACATCTTTCCTTCCCTGACATCCTTCCCTTCCTTCCCTTCCCCCTTCCCCCTTCCCCCTTCCCTTCCATCTTTCCCTTCATGGACATCTTTCCCTTCCCGAGGGAAAGGTGCCCCATGCGAAATAAATCTGTGTCCCACTGAGAATTCCATCTGTGCCTCAGTGCCTTCATCCATCCGCTCGTGCTCTCCATCCGCGCCGCTCGCTCCCGCCCATTCTATACCTATCAAGTAGAGCTTCCAGGCTACCTCCTACCACTTGGCCTAGCAATTCCACCTCAAATTGTAAGGAGAGAGAGGTCCAGGATGCTTAATGCACAAGATGTTCATCAAAACATTATTTATATTAAATTTTGGCTTGTTTTGTTTTGGAGACAAATGGTCTCAGAACTTGAGATTTTAAGAAGAAAAGACAGACAACGCAGCTCAACAGCAGGGGCAGGTTTATTTCAGGTCAAACTTGAGATGGGCTCTCATCAGAAGGTGAGGGAAAGATTGTAAGCTTCTCTAGAAGCTGGAGTGTTTAAGGGCTTGGGAGGGACTGAGGCTTAGACCTGGGGATTTTCTGCAAGGGATAGGAATGATATTTGTGGTTTTAACTTCAGGAAATTGAAACTGTTAGTCACAGGAAAGAGGAGGCTATTCAGGCTGAAATGGGGCTACCTTAGACATAAGATGGCTGTGCTCTTCTTGTTCTCTTGGAGATCCTCCTGCCTCAGCCTCTCGGGTGCTGGGATTCCAGGCATGTGCCACCACACTCAACTTTATATTACTTTAGAAAGAAGTAATAATAGACATTGATGAGGAAAGTGCATAATAATACAACAGAATACCATGGAGCAGTTGTGCATGCTGTAGAAGAATAGGTGATGACCTGGGAAACTGGGCTTTATTGTGAAATAAAACACCAACAGTGCCTCCAACCTGCTGTCACCACAACCTTGTTCAAGCGTTCATCTGTGCAGCTTGTTTGTCAGGGTCATGACACTGCCCTGCCCTGAGTGCCCTGTTCTAAAAACTAAGTGCTCCAGAAAACTAAGACAAAGTGTGCTTTCCCCAAAGCAGATGTTTTACAATTGCAATGAAAGAGAACTCAAACCAAACAGGCTTAGGAATTAAAGGTACTTAAGTGGCTAATAGCCCAAAGACAGGGCTGGGTTCAGTTGAGAAACCATCTGTAGTTGCACTTTGTCACCAAGGGCTTGGTTTCTTTCAAGGGAAGGCGTCTATCTTCCTCCATATTCCTTAACAACAACCGCTGGATGAAGTTGTGGACCACCATCTACTTGAATCCGCAGGAGGCTGGATGGAGCCATTCCTACTCCCTTTGAATGGAGCCTTGCAGGGAGCTTCTTCCCTGCCCTTCAGGAACTGATGGCCCAGTTGGTTCATTCTCACTTTCTGACTGCAGTAATTCTCTCACATCTCCAAAAGAAGGGAAGAGAAAAAAGCAGATATCTTTTGCGCAAGTTCCAAGATTAATGTTCTCATTTGTCTAAATTCTGTCATGTGACTATCCCTGAACCAATCAATTCAATCAAGGGAAAGGATGCCCTAATTAGCTAGAGCTGAGTATCCTGGAGAATTACCACGGACAAGGCAAAGGAACTTCCCAAACACATAATACATAAGAAAAAGGGTGTGGTTGGCACACCTTTAATCCCAAAACTTGGGAGACAGGGGCAGGTAGATCTCTGTGAGTTTGAGGCCTGGCTTACACAGCAAGTTCCAGGGCTACATAGTGAGACCCTGTTTAAAAAAAATGACAACTAACAAATAAATATGAAAAATATTAAACAAAATTACTCAAATTTCTTTCTTTGATCATTGTTATGCTAATAACATACAAGGTAAACCACCAAGAAAGAGGTGGGGAGAGGAAGGATTTAATTTGCAGTATTTCATACAGGGCGCACTTTGAAAAACATACTATACCTAAGGAAGATAGGTGACATATAAGTGGGTGACCATCCATCCCAATCTGTCGAGGACAGTCTCAGTTTATCTCTTTCTCCAGTCTATTATTAGCCCTTACATTCCCCTCTAAAAATGTCTTAATTTAAATGACAGATTATCCAGTCACTCCCAGTGACCTGAATCAAGGAGCGCATGTTGGATAGCGAATCAGAGACCCAATTAGACTTTCTCCTTGTGGACTGTGAGTTTGAGACTTAAGAAAAGAGGAACACTGAGGAAAATGGAAATAGAAGAGCTTGGAGCATTGGCCTAAAACAGAGAAAGATGAATCTGGATAGGCCCGGGTGTGTTTCCCCAAGAATGGGGAAGAGCAGGAGAGATCATCCAACATTCCATGCAGATGTAACTTCCTGCTGTTAATTCTGCTCAGATGCCAGCCTGTATTAACTTACTGCCTAGGACAATTGCTCAGTCTTTGCTCCCAGAGCTGACCTGAGCAGATCTGCATTGCTCAAGACAGCCTTTCTCAGTGTGGTTCCCAACTCTGGCTGCGTGTGAGAATCATCATCGCAGATTTTAAAACATGCAGACTGTCAGGTGTCCATCCCCTGTTGCTACAGATTTTTTTTTATTTTTTGAGACACTGTGATCACTAATATTGATTGTCAACTTTACAAGCTCTAGAATTACCCAGGAAGTTTCTAGATTGGGTTAATTGAGGTAAAAAGATTTACCCTAAATGTAGATGGCACAGTACCATAGGCTGGGGTCCTGGAGTGAATAAAAAAGAGGAATGGAGCTAAACACCAGCATCATCTCTCTCTGTTTTCTGATTGCAGATTTGACACGATACCTCACACTCTTGTTGCCATGCCTTCTCCACCATTATGGACTGTGCCTTCAAATGCTGAGCCTAAATAAACCTTTCTTTCCTTAAATTGCTTTTGTTGTGTGTGTTTTTAAAGTAACAGAAATGTAAAGAATGCAGATAGGACTTCATTAGTCCAGGTTGACCTTGAACTTCCTATGCAGCTGAGAATTTTAAGCTCCTGATCCTCCTGCCTCCACTTCCCAAGTTGTCAGAATTACAGGACTGTGCTACCATGCCCACTTGCCCCCATACCTTTTATCTACAAGGCAAAAAAATTATTTCAAACCAATAGCTTCAGAAACATGGTTTGTTCACCTAATGGTGATATCAAACATGTTTTTTTTGTTTTTTGTTTTTTAGTTTTTTTGAGACAGGGTCCCTGTAGCCCCAGCTGGCCTGGAGCTCACAGAGATCCTCCTGCCTGGCCTCCTGAGTGCTGGGATTAAAGGTGTGTGCCACCATGCCCAGCTGATATTAAACATGTCTTAACATACTCTTTTTTATTCCTTGCCATATTTTACCAAATGTCTGTAATGAACAAATATTTTTTTGTAATAGGAAAAAATGATATTAAATGATGAAATAGAAATAAATCCTTACATTTATGATGAATTGTCATCAGCATGGCAAAGTAATTCAATAGGAAAAAGAATAATCCTTTCAACAAATAAAGCTGAGACAATTATATTACAAAGCTAAATCCCTACCTCACACCACACACAAAACTAATTCAAGATGGATCATAAATCTAAATGTAATAGTTATCACTATAGAATTCTGAGAAGACAGCTTGAGCATAAATTTGAATGATGTTGAGTCCCAAAAGGATTTCTTAGATGTGATAGCAAAAAAGCAAAAGAAAGAAGGAAAGAGTGGGGGAAAGGGAAAGAGAGAGGGGGGGAGGGATGGAGTGATGGAGAGAGGAGGAGAAAAAACATATATATTAGGCTTCAACTAAATCAAAAAGCTATTGTGCTTCAAATGGCACTATTTAAAAAAGTGAAAAGATCACCCACAGATGGGAGAAGATATTTACAAATTATGTACCTTGATAAAGGATATGTAGCAGCTCAATGATAAAAACATAATTCATTTCAAAATGGGGAAAACATGAACAAACATTTCTGAAAAGATAGACAAATACTTATTAAGCACATGAAGAGGTGTACAATGCCAGTAGTCATTAAGAAAACATAACTTGGGGCTGGAGAGATGGCTCAGTGGTTAAGAGCACTGGCTGCTCTTACAGAGTACCTAGGTTTAGTTCCCAGCACCCACGTGGCAGCTCATGACCATCTGTAACTCCAGTTCCAGGGGATCCCACACCCTCTTCTGGCTTCCATGGGCACAAAGCATGTATGTGGTACATGTACATACATGCAGGCAAACACTTATACACATAAAATAAAAAATAAATCTAAAAATAGAAAACATCAGTCAAATCATAATGAGAGGCCCGACTTCCCACACACCAGAATGGCTAAATTCAAAAAGACAGACAATAATAGCAAATGCTGGGGAGAATGTGACCAACTGCAGTCCTCCAGATATGGCAGAGTCACGAAATGGTGCAGCCACTCTGAAACAATTTGACAGTTCCTCAAAAAGCTAAGTTATAAGACAAATATGATCCACAAGTCCACTCAAGTATACATACAAGTATACATGAAAATATGGCTGCAAAAAGCTGCATATGAGTGTTCATAGAAGTGTTATTTGTAATAGCCCCAAAGAGAAATAATCCAAATTTCCAACAAACAATGAATAAGTAAAATATGGCATATCCAGAAAATAGAACAATAAAAAGAACACAGTGCTGACACATGCCACATGATTAAACCTTGAAAAATCATGATAGATGAAAATAGAACTCCCAGAAAACCATGCATTTTATGAGTCTGTATATATGCAATATCCAGAATAGTTGTCTTAGTCTGTTTTCTGTAGCTATAACTGAATACCACAGGCTGAGAATGAAGAAAAGAGGTTTATTTAGTTCCTGGTTCTGGAAGCCCAGGCGCATCATGCAGATATACAGTGAAGACCCTTCGGCTGGGTCAGATCACAGCAGGGGGTATCACAGGGTGAGACAGACAAGCAAGACAAGGGGTTTACTTTTATATCAAAGGCACTCCCATGATAATCCATTAATGTGTTAATCCATGGATAAATCCATTCATGAGAGCTGGCCTAGAACTCACTATATAGACCAGGCCGGTCTCAAACTGTGGCAATCCTCCTGCCTCTACCTCCCAAGTGCTGAGATTATAAGCGTGTGCCACCACACTCAGCTCCTAATGGCTCCTAAAAGCCCCACCTGCACCCACCTCTTAATATTTCATTACATGATTAAATTACAACATGAGTTTTGCTGGGGACATTGAAACCATAGCAATAGTCAAGTATGTAGAGACAGAAAACAGATTAGTGGTTGCTAGGGATACAGGTTACAGGGAGGCATGGTATTCCTTCTGGGGGTGATGAAGGTATTCTGAAATACAACAGTGTCAATGGTTGTGAAACTGTGGAAAACAACTGGATCATGTACTACTCTCAGGGGTGGGCTTTTGGGTATGTGTAATTATGTCTCGGTGAAGCTGTTATTAAAAACAAAGCAACAGGCAAGGGAGTCAGTCAGTGGTCAAAGCATGTGGGACAAAGGTGAGGGCTTGTTCAGTGCTGAGGCAGAACCAGTGAAGAGGGCTGACTGAAGAGCGGGCTGTGCACAAGCTCAGCTCTCTCCCACCTGGTCTGGTCACAGCCTGCTCATTGCTCCACCAAATCCTTTGACTTCCTTTAGCTATCATAATGTTCATAATGTTTGAGGACTTTTTTTAAATGAAAAATTAACTGGTAGGCAGACAGGGGTTGGGATTTCTTCTAATCCATCTGATCGAGCTTGTTTGTTTTGAGACAGGGTCTCATTGTATAGTCCTGGCTGTTTTTGAAATTGCTATATAGACTAGGCTGGGCTCAGACTCAAAGATCTACCTGCCTGTGCTTCCTGAGTGTTGGGATTAAAAGCATGTGCCATCATGCCCAGTAAGGTATAGCCCAAACTGGCCTCAGAACTCATGATCCTCCTGCCTTTGCATGTCCAGCGTGCCTGCCTAACCTACCAGTGTGCACCACAGAAACCAGCCGTATGCTCTTATTTTTCAGACAATATTTTAGAATACTTCTCATCACTTCTCGGCCTGTGGCTATGATCAAGTATCATATAGTTTGAGATTCATCGAGTTTTTCTGTAAATTTAGATTTGTAGAAAAATTATGATAATAATGGAGCTCTCATATACATACCACACCCAGCATCTGCTATTAGTCATAGCCTACATTAGTACAGTACATTTGTCACAATTAATAGCCCCAAAACCATTAACTAAAGTCCATGCTTCATTCAGATTTCCTTGAGTGTGTGTGTGTGTGTGTGTGTGTGTGTGTGTGTGTGTGTGTGTTAAATCTAATACATTTTTCGACGCCAGGATCCTATGCAGGATACTGCATTATACTCAGTTGTTATGTGTCTTAGGCTTCTCTTGGCTGTAACAATTTCTCAGACCTTCCTTGTTTGTGATGACCTTAGCTGTTTTGAGACATATGGTTAGGAGCCTGTAGACTCCTTCTGCTTAGATACATATGCCTGCTGTTTTCTCATAGACTGGGGTTAGGCAGTTTTGGAGGAAGACCACAGAAGACAAAATGCAATTTTCGTTACCTATCTTGGGTGTCTATTACAAGACTCATCACTGCTGATGTTGACCTTGACCACTGCCCTGACATCATATTTGTCAGGCTTCTTCATTTGTGAAATTACTGACTTTTTTCCCTCTTCTTTTCCATACTCAAATATGGAAAAATGTCTCTACATAGAGCCCACAGTTAGGGATAGGGAGGAATTCTCCAACTCAGGCTAGAATACCCTCCAAAGACCCTTAGGTAAAAGGCCTGATCCTCAAGGTGGTGCTTTGGGGAGGTAAAGCCTAGTGGAGGTTCTTTAGGCCATTGGGGATGTGGCCTTAAAAGGCATTGTGGGACTCCAGGTCCTTTCCTTCCTCCCTCGATTTTGGGACTCATGGAATGAGCAGGCTTGCTTCACCGTTTGCTATCATGGTGTGCCCCACCACAGGCCCAACACAACAGAGCCAATGGATCAAAGATTGTGAAGCAAGATAAAGCTTTTCTCTTATGTTAATCACCTCAGGAAAGCTAACATAACTACCTTGAAGGAAGAGTATTCATATCAATTACTTGGAACTCTTCAACATAACAGACTTCTTTCTTTGCCCCCATTTACTTATGCAATCATTTGTTTATCCCATCTTGAGCTTAGAAATATCTCTTATGCTCTCAGTTATAATCTAATGCAAGCTGATTTGTTGTTTGCTCAAATTGTTCTGCTTTGGTCACTGAGAGCTTTTCAGCTGTCCATCGTAGGGTGCTACTCCTTTCTTGGTTGTGGTGTTTACACTTACGGTTACAGTGATGCTTTTAAAAAAGACAGCCTGTCTCTTAGCATACATTTTAAGACCAAAAGCAGACCTAAACTGCTGAGAACCTCTTCCTTCTGATTTCTCTTGGAAATGCCTTCTAGAACAAATCTGCCCTCTTTGTTTTATTGAAACAGTATATTAACATGAAATGGGGACATAAAAGTTTGACCCTGATAGGGAAGAAATTTTCCTTTTGATCTCTAGGCCTAGAGTATCACACACACAACTGCAAACAATTTTTCTCATTGTTTGCAATGAGATAAGCACTGTTTGAAGCACTCTGATATGTGAAACATGTATGCACACATTCACAAATTATTTTGGGTCCAGGGCAAGAAGAGTCATGAGGGATTAAGGTCATAGGCCCACCCAGGTCCCAGGAGGAGCATATGGTTCAAGGAGTTTGTTTACATTATAAGCAAGTTTAAGATAAGATTAACTTTTTGGGTTCTAGATTAGGTAAAATCATTTGTCCAGAGTATGTCCACATCATAAAAGTCATTTCTAAAGTTGGTTTATTGTTGTTGTCAGTTTCGAAGAGTATAAGAACCTGTTTTATGTTCTGTTTTTTTGGTTTTTTTAATTACAGAAGAACTCAACCACAGTATCAAGACCTCTCACACACCTATATCCCTTTGGTCTACAACCTGCTAACGCGTTTTAGTAAATTTACCTTATGTGTTCTCATTTTCATCTCTGATGGATAAATATATCTAAAACAACCATATTATCGTCATCACATTGCATAACATCACATAAAGTCATTCCTAAATTTCACCTATTATAACCTAGTATTGAATTTTCCTTGACTATTAAAATTGTTTGGGTTTAAAACAAACAAAACAAAACAAAAAAACACTGGTTGGGTTTCTCTAATCAGGTTTTCCCTGGATTTGATTCATTGTATTCTCATGGTGCCCTTAAGCTGCTCTCCTGTCAATACTCCTTCTAAATGATAATTAGATCTGGAAGCTCATGATCTCCAAATGTTCCAACATTAACATGTGTGTTACTTTTTGTTGCTTTGATAAAACATCATGAACAAAAGCAACTTCTGGAAAAAAGAATTTACTTTGGCTTATGGTTCCAAATGAGAGTCCATAATGAGAGGGGAGGCAAGGCAGTTGGTGACTGGAACAGGAAGCTGAGAGACTCCATCTTCAACTGCAAACATGAAGGAGACTGCAAATGGGGTGGGGCTATAATCTTTCAAAGCCCTTCACCAGGGATGGACTTCCTCCAGCAAGGCTCTACCTCCTAAAAGTTCCATAACCTCCTCAAACAACTCCACCAACAGGGATCAAGTGTTCAAATACTTGAGCCTATGGGGGACAATTCTCATTTAAACCGCAACATGGAAGCCCACACCCTGACTTAGACTTTTAATTCTGATGAATCAATCACCTCTCCCCCCAAAGTGAAGGTCTTCTAGGGTCCACAGTTATAAGGAAGAAAAGATAGCCCAGAACATGGACTTTTAGGCTGCCAGTGTTCCTCCACCGCCTGCTCCATGCCACATGGAAATTTCAGTAGAGAAGTAACCAGGTTCAGATGTCTTACGAGGACTGATTGGTTTTTGATAGTACCCAAATTCTGTTTTCCCCATAAGCTGTATTGCTTTCAACATGACATAGGTCAGAAATGCTGATGCATCTTTATTAAAAATATTCACAAACCCAGGCAGACCTGGCAATTCCAGAACATTTGGCATTTTTATGTTCGAGGTCTTTCCTAGCCTGTTGCCATGTCTATCTCAGCATCCCCCGCTGATCCTACAGAGAGGTCTAGACTGAAGACTCAGCTTGTTCCTGCTGAATGCTCTGTGTGGCAGGTCCCTGCCCCACTTGTAGTCTCTCTGGACTCTTCTAGTTCTACTTCATTTTTCCCCATAGTTCCCAATCTTCCACCAATAAGCAGACTTCTTTCTTTTATAGAATCTTATGTATCAGTCACCTGCCTGTTCTTAGGATGGCAAATTGAAGCCTCTTGTCTGCCACATAAAGAGAGCTCTCAGACATGTCATTCAGTGACAAGGCCAGTCACGAACAGAATAAACCCAGGACATGGCACAGGCATGCTAGGCTTCCATTCCCAGACAAGGCAGAGATACACTGCTGTTGGAGTTTTCTAAATGATTGCTTTCATAGCGCTGAGAGAAAGGACTCTTCATGTCTTCTGTTCCTTCACTTCATTCCCCATCCTGCTTCCCAATCACCTTTCAACATGTGATTAAAAACTCATAGGCTGGACATGTAGCTCAGTTGATAGAATGCTTGGGTAACTAATGCAAGGGTCCCTGGGTTCAATTGCCAGCATTGCATAAACCATTGGGGAGGTGGATACAGTCATCTTCAGCTACATAGTAAGTTTGAGGCCAGTCTGGGCTAGATGAGATACTGATAGAAAGAAAGATTGAAAGGGAGAAAGAAAGAGAGAAAGGAAAGAAGAAAGGAAGGAAGGAAGGGAGGGAGGAAGGAAGGAAGGAAGGAAGGAAGGAAG
>NW_008356258.1:2915020-2925351 GCF_000622305.1 Nannospalax galili
AGGCCCTGGAAAAATTAAATATAAATTCATTAAATTTAAATATACATCTCATAAAAGAAACAAGCAAAATACACTTTATGTGCATATAGGCTGAGGCACTGGGTGAAAGCTGTGTGCACAGTATTGACTCCAACGAGGTGGAGTGAGTAGATGTGGAGAGGTGGAGAGCCTCTCTCCCTGTGCCCAGAACTCGGCTGAACACAAGCTTCAAAAATTAAATATAAATTCATTAAATTTAAATATACATCTCATAAAAGAAACAAGCAAAATACACTTTATGTGCATATAGGCTGAGGCACTGGGTGAAAGCTGTGTGCACAGTATTGACTCCAACGAGGTGGAGTGAGTAGATGTGGAGAGGTGGAGAGCCTCTCTCCCTGTGCCCAGAACTCGGCTGAACACAAGCTTCCTTCCATTCCTGCAGCCTTCTCTCTCTGTCTTGGAAGCCTCGCTCCTTTTCATTCTTTTTGTTTGTTTCTTATTTTTATTTATGTGTATGAGTGTTTTGCCTGTATGTGTGTAAGTGCACCACTTGTATGCAGTGGCCATAGAGGTCAAAAGAGAGCGTTGGATTCCCTGGAACTGGAGTTACAGAGATCTTTTAGCCATCAAATGGGTGCTGGGAACTAAACCTGAGTCCTCTTCAAGAGCACCCAATGCTCTTTAACTGCTGAGCCATCTCTCCAGCCCCATCTTTTCATTCTTTCCTTCCTGAATCCTCACTTCTTTCATTTTTCTGGACACTTTACTCCCTCCCAAACATGGACATCATGTCCAAGTTTGTTCTTGTGACTTACAGATTTCCCAGCCTCCAGAACTTTCTGGAGCTACCCAAGGACCGGAGGCCAGTTTCCACCACCGTATATATTTGACTGACTTTAAGCAAATGGCAGGCGTACACTTAGACGTCTACTTGCTCACTGGTAAAATGGCGCTAAAATCTAATCTATTTCTCAGGCCTGTTGCAGCATCGAAAATCATCTTGCCAAGCGGTGGCTGATGGTGATGGCAGTATTACCAGTTTCCAAACGGATGTCTGGCTGTGCTCCAGCAGCACTTTTCCCACAAAGGCGGACTAGAGGCTGTAGGGAGGAGGCTGCCTTGGCCCTGGGGAGTCTGCCAAGCCTGGACCCTGCAGCCGGTTTTCAGCTTTCTGTCTCAGTCCGCAGGCAGCTCCTCTTTCAGGGGCCTGCTTGGCTTGCACAGGCTCTGTTTTCAGTGTTGAGCCAGGGCACCCTCTGCCCTGCACTGGAAAAGGGACTTGCCCTGGCCTCTCCACACTGCCTTCCAGTCCCTAGACCAAGGGAGAGCCTTCTGTAAGCTTTTCCCAAGTTCCCCCAACTTTTAACTCATGAAGCCTGAGGAGTCAAGGGGATATGGGACCAGATATGCAGCAGTTCTAGAAACTCATATCCGGTCCCTCTTGGGATTTCTAGTTCAGGTGCCTACAAATAAAGTTTTACAGCACTGGGGAGACCTGGGAATTTGTTCCTCCCACAGTTCCTCCTAGGGTTACAGGGTCTACAAAGAGTCAGGTGAGATTCACCTTCCTCTGGGAGTGCAGCCGGGAAACTTGCGCCTGGAATCCAGGCTCAGGAAAGGCAACCACCAGAGCATATGTGCCACTGAGAACCTCAGAACTTTGGATTTAGGTAACAGGGAGCAATGTTTTTTCTCCAAATCAATTTTGCTGAGGGATGGTGTACTCTCCCAGACCCCAAACAACCAGAAACCCCTGCCTTGTGAATCAGCAACTGAAGGTCCCCTTGATAAAAATAACATTTTTAATTTATTGACTGACAAAACACTCTATTTATCAAACCATTCTGAGACCCTCTAAAGATAACATGAAGATAAAACCCAAAAGGAAAATTAAAGCTTGAATACAGCCTTGCAGCTTCTGCTTCATTTCACTGTAAATCGAGGGCGATAAAGCACAGCTTCCACAGACTGCAGAAAGCTACACTGTAATTTTCTTTTGTGCAAGAGATGAATTCTGAGGTATCAGACTTCTTACCTATAAGAAGTTGGATGGTGGTGGATGGTTCCGATACACTAATGATGTCTTTCTTTATATCTTTGGCTTGAACTCTAATTTGCTTACAGTTTAATGAACATCAGTTCTCTCTGCGAAGTGACTAAGTACCTGGGAGATTGAGCACTTAGGCAGTCAAATGCTCTTGCTTCCCAGCACTAATCTTCAAGCTCTGTGTTCTAAAAAGGCTTCTTAAAGAGAGTGGCTTTTTCAAGCTCTGTGAATCACTTTTGTGCAGTAACAGTGCACTTGAATTAAAAGCCATGATCTGGCTGGAGACTTGGGCTATGCCACAAGGAAAGCAAAAGGCTTCTCTGGCACAGATTCCTGGCTTCTATCACGGTCAGGTGTAAAAACTGTGCTGTCATGGCTGTCGGTTTCCCAGACTTTGCTTTCCCCAACAGTTGCTCCCAACAGTCTCAGTTACATTCTTCAGGCATTTTCTTCATCTCTGAGAATTTGGAAACGTGGGGTCGATGGAGGCAGGAGATGAGGCTTTCAGCATGACCTTGTTGCTCGTTTCCTTTAACACTTTGCTCCTGGAATAGACATGCTGAGGTTTTTTGATAGGATAACCTCAATCTATAAATAATTTACAAATAAACTAGTGCTCATGATACATTTCACTTACTGTCATGCCTCTGCGTTGAAGCCCCATCCATCTGCAGGAATGGCCCCGAGTGCCATGGTACAGATTCTGCTGAGGGCAGGTTTGGGATGGGACCTAAGATTCTGCCTTTCTGAGGAGCTCCCAGGTGAGATTGCTGCTGCACTGGCCCACAGACTGTACTGGGAGGAGTCATGAAGTAAGTCCTTTACCTGGGTGATCTGATTTCATCTTCATGACAACCTGTGAGGTAATAAAGACCCAATGAGGTGAAAAGAGCCTAATTTACCTGGCCACCTAGTTGTGGAGACTGAATCTGATTTCATTGTGTCTGCTCAACAGCATGAGTATAGCACTATTGGACATGTCTCCTCTTTCTCACAGGTGCCCTTGTGAAAGATGACTATTTGTCAATTACTTTTCTCATTGCTTTTCTCATTAAATACCTGACAAGAAGCAATTTAAGGGAGAAAGGGTTTATTCTGGCTTACAGTTTGAGGGGGTATATTCTTTTTAAAAGATTTATTTTCTTTATGTATATGTGTGTGCCTCTTTCTCTGTGTGTGCAAGTGCCCTCAGAGGCCAGAAGAGGGCATCTCCCCAGGAGCTGTCTAATATGGGTGCTGGGACTCAGGTTCTATGCAAGAGCAGCAAGTGCTCTTAACTGCTCTCTCTAGCCCCAAGGATACATGGTAGGGAGGGCATGGCAGCAGGAGCAGGAGGCCAGCTGGTCACATGGCATCAGCAGTCAGGAAGCAGAAAACAGACAGGAAGTAGGACCAGGGTATAAAACATCAAGACCTGCCCCATATCCCACTTCCTCCTTCAAGGCTCCACCTCCTAAAGGTTTCACAACCTTCCCAAACAGCACCACCATCTGAGAACCAAGTGTCCAAACACATGAGCCTGTGAGGAACATTTCACATTCAGACAACAGCCTTGGTTTTTGTACACTGGTCTTAATCCAGATTATTCTGTATGTAGGCCAGGCTAGCCTTGAACTCACAAAGATCCACTTGCCTCTGCCTTCTGAGTGCTGGGATTAAAGGCGTGCACTACCACACCCAACTAAATGGCATGATGCATTTTCTAAGTGTTCCTTCCTCCAGGTGTTGAAAGAATGCAGTGTTTTCCAACAGCACACCAAAGCCTGGGCCCTGGCAAGAGAGGCTAACACCCAAGGGTAATGTGTAGGAGTTGGACCAGTTGACTATAGTGACTTCACTGGCTGCGATGGGACTGGTCATTTTATAAACTTTCTGTGCCTCGGTTTCCTCAGCCATATGAGAGCTTTATAACAGTATCAACCTCACATGCTGATTGTAAACATTACATGAATGAATTCATGTGAGGGCCTTTGTCATGGGATAAATTTTCAAAAACTGTAAACACTGGGCTGGAGAGATGTCTCAGTGGGTAAGACCACTTACTGTACAAGTGAATAAGTGTATGCTGAGCCTAGCTCCTGAGCTACCACCACAGCACAGAAAGGCAAACATGCTTGTAAAGTGGAAACACACTTTTATTTCATGAGGGCCCTCTAATCAAGGCAAAAGCTATTACTTGATCGCATAATTAACCTTAGGAATAGAAGTGTAAACAGCACAATTCATGAATCTGTTAATTGGTCTTCCCTGCCACTGATATTAGCCCAAGTTGATCTGTTGTTCTCCTCTGTTGATTATTTTAAATAGGAAGTTTTCTCATCTAAATTTCTTCAGTGGAAGCAAGGAGAAAAGGCTGAAACACAGTATTTTCAGTGGTCTGAGATCATTTTGTAGGTGGGTGATTCTTATTTTTTCTTGAAGGAAGAGGCTACTGGGTGAATTTGGACCAGGCTTCCAACTTCCCATCTGTGCTCTGACTAGCCGCAGGTGCCTGATGTGGGAGGCCAGTCCCATAGGCAGTGGAGACATAAAACAGCCAGTAATGCTCATGGGCAGTCAGGCTGCCTGGACACAGAATCTCAATCTCATTTAGATCTAATTTATTTTCCCTATTGCAACGATTCCTTGACTGAGTGCAAACAGAAATACTGGGGGGGGGGCTTGGGACCTGTGGGTGGAGTGCCTCTGTGTGTGTGTGTGTCTGTCTGTCTGTCTGTGTCTGTGTGTGTGTTAAGAAGGGGGTGCTTTGAGGAATACAGCCCCAGAATCTCTGAGTTTTAAAGAACTGTACTCAGTCCAGGTGTGATGGTGCACATCTGTAATTCCAGTACTCCAGAAGTAGAGGCAAGAGTTCAAGGTCAGCCTGGGGAGACATAGCAATGTCCTGTCTCAAAAAAGGAGAAGAAGCAGATGGAGGACAGAAGGAGGGAGAAGGGAAGACAAGAAGAAAGGAAGACTTGTATTCAGCAAAGCAAGAGACATAACTTTTAAGACAAGAAGACATGCCGCAATATTCTCTCCTTTTCCACAAGGCACACCCTTGTGGGAACTCAGGCCGAGGTCCAGAAACAGTAACACTTAGGAGACTTGATTGAAACCCTGACTGTGAAACCTAGTCATTTAGTTAAGTTATACCTCAGGCCTCCAAGGGCTGCTTTAATTTAAAAAAAAAAAAAATCACTGGAGGTAGGAGTGTGAATCTTGATCTCTTCACAGATACTCTGAAAAACTGACATGAATGAACTGTCACTGACTCTTCAGAAAATTAAGAAGCTACTTGCTTGAGCAAACAGCCAAATGTAGCTGATAAGTGATGGCTACATTGTTCTTAAAAAAAAAAAAAAAAAGACAAAATTGCTTATGGTCTGTCTTTGCTTTGAAACCTGAAGTCATCTTGCTGGGTAAAAGTCTGGACCAATGAGCTTTCAGAAAGCCTCTGTGAAGCATGCACAAATGCATAGCTGTGACTATAGGACCCACATACCACAGACTGAGTGCAGAGACTAACTGCTTTGGGGCAGTTTAGGGTGTGTTCAGAAGGATCAGGTGACAAGTGTCTGTCTGTCATTTAGACTTTGGGTTTGGCCTGAAAAGTTCTGGGTTGATAGCAGTCAGTCTACAGCACTGGCCCCCCAGCACCCATGGACCACAGTGGCTCACTGGTTCTAGAGGCCTCGAGGAGACCAAGCTGGGGTACCTGAAGAATTCAAGTGAGCACAGTCCCTGTGATTGTTCTACTGCACCAAAAGGCCAGCAATGGCCCACAGTAGCAGTGTCCACCTACTCACTGCCACTTCCTAGGGACAAAAGGCCCTTAGGTGTCAGGGGACGTGTGTAGTTGTTCTAAGAACGCCATGACTTAGCAACTACAGGTCCACAGAACTTCCAGGTTACCACCTCTACTTTGGACTTGTTGAAATCTCAGTGCAGACATTTTCAGGGAAAAATAGAGTTCCTCAAAGAGATACTCTGAACTTTGCTTTCCAAAAAATTCCTTAAGATTCCTGGTAAGGACTGGAAAATAATCTCAGTGTGAGCTAGGAAGAAGTGATGGGGTAAGAGGCTGGGGAGAAGGGTCTAGCAACACCTAGTCCTCTTCATGAAAGACACTTGGGCTATTTTTCCATCCGCACATGCTTGAATCAGAACCTGAATTCAAAGGTCTGATCCCCTGGAGGTAAGCATTTTAAGGCTCACCCAACTCTTCTGATATGTGGCTTCTGTCTTAAAGTGCCCATCTTATAGCCCAGTGTTTCTGCCATTAGACATTAATAGCATATAATTGTGATAGATGAAGAATTAAACTCATCCTCCATTCTCCTTTTCTCCATCATGTTATCAAATTGTTAATACTTTACATTTTTATGGCTGTATAAATACTGTATATTTTAAGGCTAAATAGTGCATTATGTTCTCATACTTTTAACAATTGCCTTGTTTTATCTGTTGCATAGCTTTTTTTATATTGAATTTTCTGTTTTCTAAATTAATCATTTGAACTTCTGAACTTTAAGAGGTTTCTTTTCTCTAATTCTATCATGACAGATGGTTTTTCTGCTTCCTTTTGAATTCTTTGGACCTTTCCCCAGGGCCATCCCAGCTCCCACCTCGACTAGTCCTTCTTAAGTTTAATTGCTCAGCTAGACCTCCCTTTACCCATCTCCTGGGTTGGAATCCCATTTTTTGCATGACACATGTTCCTTGTTCATGGTTTATTTCATTGTTTTTTGGCCATCTTTTTTTACAAGAAAGAATTTCTGAGAGGTAGTTCTCTGGGTCTTTCCATGTCTGAAATGACTTGATGAATAATTTGGCTAGGTGTTGAATCTGAAATTGAAAATAAATTGCTTATACAAGCTTGAAGGCTTTTGGCATCTGCTGTTGCTGTTGAGAAGTTTAAAGTTCCAATTCTTCCTTCTCCTCCTCTTCCTTCTCAACCCCCTCTTCCTCCTCCCTTCCCCTCCTCTTCCTCATCTTTTTGCAGTGCTGGGGATATGTAACCATGGGGATATGTAAGCCATCAGTTGGACTTTCAGGTGCTTGGTGTCTTGTTCAAAGAATCAAAGCAGCACACACAGCTAGAAAGAGATTTCATTCAGAAGGAAAGCAAAAGTACAGAGTGGATACAGTGCAAGGGAGCAGCTGGTTCAGAGCAAGCATGTAGCTTGGGTGCCTTCTAGGGCTTTCTTCTGTCCAGGAATAGGAAAAGTTGTTTGCTAGGAGCAGGTTATGGGTGGCTTTCTGTTGGCTTGGGTTATGTAAGACTTGGTTTACAGCTATGTCTTTGTCCATTATGCATCTGATTTTAATCAAGTGCATGCCCAATCGTGCATAGATATAAGATGCAAAATACATACATTTTTTCTCCTAATAGTTCACTTAGGGGCTGGAGAGATGGCTTAACCATTAAGAGCACTGGCTGCTCTTCCAGAGGACCTGGGTTTTGTTTCCAGCACCCACATAGTGGCTAAGAACCATCCATAACTCCAGTTCCAACCATAACTCTCTTCTGACCTCTGCGGGAATGGTACACATGTGGGCACTTACATACATACAGGAAAACACTCATACACATAAAAATAAATAACCAGGTATGATGGCACTTGCCTTTAATCCCAGCACTGGGAAGGCAGAGGCAGGCAGATGGATCTCTGTGAGATCGAGGCCAGCTTGGTCTACATAGGGAGTTCCAGGTCAGCTGTGGCTACAGGAAGACCAATATAAATAAATGAAATTTAAAAATAAGTTCACTTAAAATAGTTTGCTTTACTGTACATGCACCTAAAACCAATCCAGATTGGACTGGCATACTGCCTTGAATTCCAGGCTCTATTTTGAGCTGCTAGTGGTAGGGAGCTGAGCAATTGCTTTGTTTGGAGAGGGGTGTGTGTAGCTTGATGCAGGTGTTGGAGCCAGGTGGGTGGGTCCAGGATTGCTAAGCTACCCTTGCAAACTACCTGCCTTGATGGAACTCAGCGCTTTGTGCATGCTTGGGTAAGCACCCTAACAATGGAGCCATGTTCCCAAACCGTCCAATTCTCTTTTAACCTTGATTTTTTTTTTTTCTTCTCAAATTTAGGAGCTTCTCTTCAGCCCACATGTTCTGAGATTTCATAAAGATGAACTGTAGTATGGGCAGGCTTTTACCATTCAGTTATTCAAAACGCTTTCTGTGGCTCTTCCTATTGGTCTTCAATTCTGTTCACTTTCTTGTATTACTTTTAAGTAATTTATTCTTTAGTCTTCTGAAATTCCTGTAGTTTGGATGTTAGTATCCTAACAGATCCTCTAAATCTTTTATATAAAGGAAAATAAAAGGAAATCTTTTATATAAAGGGAATCCTTTATTAATTTCCATCTTTTCTTTTAACTGTTGATTTTTTCAGTTTTTACTTTGAAAGATTTTCTTTTAAAAAAGTTTGCTATATTTCAGTTCCCATAAGTTCATTTAAAAAGCTACATCTTACTCCCTATTACAAAGTGCAGTGTCTGCTTATCTGAGGGTGGTATAGTTTTTATTTTTTTTTAATTATACATGTGTGTCTGTGTGTGGGTATGCGCACATGAGTATAAGTTCCCTGAGAGGCCAGAGGAGTTGGATCCCCTGGAGCTGGAGTTACAGGTGGTTGTGAGCCACCCAATATGGGTCCTGGGACTTGAACTTAGGTCCTTTACAAGAGCAGATAAACCATCTCTTCAGCCCCATATTATAGTTCTTAATTAAGGTTTACTTTATATGATTTTTTAAGGGGGTTCCTACTCTATGAAATTTGAATCTTTTTTAGTGATTCCTGACTATCAGACTTAAAAGACAGGCACTAAAAAGCCAATAAGGCTTGGTAGTGCATGTCTAATTCTAGTGATTGGGAAGCTGAGGTGGGAGGATCACAAGTTCAAGAACACCTTGGGCTACATATAGCAAGACCCCATCTCAAAAGAAATAGTATAAAGAACTAAACACATGCCAACAGGAAGTTGTACGTGGTTGGGGCTCACTGAGCAGTTAGTTCCTCCTTTGATTGAGTGGGCCAACAGCTCCATTGATGGACTTCTGGAAACATCATGGCCGTTGCCTCAAGCCTTCAGCAAGACACAGATTCCAAAGTCAGTATTTGGAGACATCTCTTATTCCTGTAGGTACTCTGAGAATTAGGAAGACCTGTGAGCAGTAACACAATCTCTCCTTTCACTTCTGAGCTGTGGCTGTGGGCTCCATTTGGAAAGGGGAGAGGTGGGGCTAGGCACATGTGGACCTCTGGGTGCCAGATGAGAATGCGATTCCTTCCTTTCAACTAGAACTAGATCTTACCCTTGCCCTACAAAGCATGATCCCACCTGCTTGCCTAGCAGTCTTTATCTGCTGTCCTAAGTTGAAAGTTAAGATTTGTCTGTGTAATTCTCTCCCATGTAATACCTTTTAATTCCTCGACTTTATTTGGTCAAGTCCTTTGGAGAGAAAGAGATGCTGTTAGCACTTTAAACTTGATTGCACATCACATTCTCCTAGTGGAGACTGCTCTCAGATTCCTGGCACATTTGGAGAGATAGTTTGGACATTGTGCCCTGGAAGTCTTACAGGTATTTAAGTCTGAAATGGTGACCTGAAACAGTCATTAATATATTGATATTAATAACTAATGATAGTAATGAAGCTGGTCACTATGCATTGAACACATAATTAGACACACACTGCACTGGGTGCTGTAACTATTTTAGTTATAATTGTTACTTCCCCTTTTTACAGATAGGATTCAGGAAGATTTTTTTTTTTTTTAGTTGCCAGTCACTTTAATAGACATTTCATACATGTTGATGATGAACTACATGAATTGCTGATATCCAATAATTTTTTTTCATACTTTTGTTTTTTAATTTTGTGAACATAAGGAAACATTACATGCAACATTGCTATATTTGAAGAATTATGTCAAGAAATTCACATCTTCAAATGACATTGTGAAAATTAAACTGAGAAAAACAATTGTAATTCCCAAATATTAAATTAAATATTAATTACTGAACAATAACTAAAACATCTATCAATAGAATTTCAAGATCAAACTCTACTGGACAAAATGAATCTTATAATTTTCAAAATTATTTGGGAAAGGATGATATTAAGAACATTTTCTACCTGATACATGTTATTAATAGTATATATTAGCGTCCCACATAAGGGAAGTTACTATCCTGGTTTTTTTTTTTAATTAAAAGAAGCATTTCATTACAACAGCATTAACCTATTGTTCAGTAATTATCTGAGCTAGGGTACATCTCTTTCAAAATTGGCTGTACATTTCTA
>NW_008356258.1:2926538-2928128 GCF_000622305.1 Nannospalax galili
CACACTTGAAAAAGCAACAGCAAACAAAACCCAAACCCTGCAGACAAGAAGAAATAACAAAAATCAAGGAAGATTTTTTAAAATCTTCCGGAATTGGGCTGTTGAGATGGCTTAGTGGGTAAAAGCACTTGCTACCAAACCTGATAACCTGAGTTTGATCCCCAGACCACATATGGTGGAAGTACAGAACCAACTCTGGCAAGTTGTCCTCCACACATGCACTATGACATGTGCATGCACCCATGAGTATATAATAAATGTAAAAATATATTTAAAATATTCAAGAAGTATACAGGTGGCTGAAATGGAATTTGAACTCAACTGTCTGTTTCTGATGATAGAAACTGGCTGCGAACATCACTGAAGATTTACTGAGTTTCTACTTACCTTCTGAATGGCCTGGCCTCCTTTCATCTGTAAGAGTGCAAAAGTTTGCTGTTTGTCTACTTGCCTGGTTGATTTTTGGCACACAAACAAATCAATATCATTAAATAAAATTTTCTTCTATAACTAGTGTTCTCATCTTACATAGTGATAGCCCCCCACCTTGCCCCACCAAACAATCTGAAAACAGACTGTTTAAAAATTTTTTTTTAATATTCCTTGTGTACAGGCGGATGAAGATTGTGGGAGCTCAGGTCATTCCTTCCACCATATGGATCCCAGGGATTGAACTCAGGTCTTCAAGCTTGGTAATAAGCACCTTTACCCACCAAGCCAACTTGTCCTAAAAGGGTGGCTTGTGACTTTCTTTTTTTAAAAAAATTATTTATTCAATAAACAATTTAATAATTAGAAGAAGCATTTCATGACAACAGCATTGACATATTCAATAGCACTTTCCAGAGCTAAGATGCATCTGTTTCAAAATTGGCTGTAAATTTTTAGGTTTACAGTTGAATTAATACAGTTATACAATATTGTACTTAGTATAAACCCTTTATGATATAAAATGAGGTTTTAACCTTTAAAAAAGATTTCCATTTCATTATTAAAATATACAATTTCATACAGAAAAATTCATTTTTAATGCAAGTGACACTAAGATGTTTGCACATGCATTTCTAATCTCTATATATCTGATTGTTACTAGTCACATTTGGTTACTTTCTGAGCTCCTTGTTATCTGAGCATGGATATAAAGTCATCAGATAGAGTTCAATGGTAGTGTTTTTCACATCTACTAATTATTAAGGAGCAAATTTTTATGCTTTGAAGAATTGTTTTTAATTTTTAAAAAATTAACCACATGATTAGAAGAAGCATTTCACTCCAGAGCAAGGATACATCTCTTTCAAAAGTGGCTGTAAATTTTCAGGTTCACAGTTGAATTAATACAGTTCTACAATATTTGACTCAGTATAAACCCTGTAGGACATAAAATTGAATGAGGTTTTAACCTTTAAAAAAGATCTCCAGGGCCTGGAGAGATGACTCCATGGTTAAGAACACTGGTTGTTCTTGCAGAAGACCCAGGTTTTATCCCAGAACACACATGGCAGCTAACAACTGTCCGTAACTCCAGTCCCAGGGGATCCAATAGCCTCTTCTGACCTCCGTGGGCATTGCATGACATGGGTGCACTTACCT
>NW_008356258.1:2928338-2930692 GCF_000622305.1 Nannospalax galili
TGTATGTCTATAAAGTCATCAGGTAGATTTCAATGGTAATGTTCATCACCTCTACTAATTAATATGCCATAGACTTTTATTCTTCCTCCTCAAATGTAATACATTTTAAAAAATTTGTTGATTTTTTTCTGTGTGTATATCACACAGAACATCCTAAACCATCTTATTCAACTATACAACCACTTCCCAGGTGGCACCCTCCCAGAACCTCCCTCCCCCCACTAGAGCCCTTATACTCTGTTACCCCTGCTACTGTCTGCTGTGTTGTCAGTGCCCCCAGCTGTTCCCCGCTACTTGTCCATCTGGTGAATCTAGTCAGCCTATCCAGAGGTCTTTGTTTTAGGAAGGTCAGCTGATCCTAATCTAGCAGTAATCAGTTCTCAATATTCCTTTAGGTAAGATTGGGGTCTGCTGTATATTTTCACAGCTCTTTGCTGTGTTACTATCTGGGAGTCCTTTGGGCCACCCTGGCCAACAACTCAAAAGAAGGTAGCTAAAGCTATACATATGAACTCTTAAAAATTTATATTGGCCCCTTTAATCTTTGGTTATACTTTCCTTTTGGGTGTTTAAGGCCATACAGTTGGCCCAGATAAACCAATTTATTTTTACTCTCAAGGTCATTTGAGGATCTGTTCCTCAGGGGTCACATGGGCTTGGGAGGAGCCACTGGTTCCTTTCTTTTACCACTTCCGCCTATGTGAAGATAAGTCAATGGTCCTGCTCAACCATGGCTGGCTTCACTTGGAAGCATGGAGGAAATGAACCCTAACCCTAAGACTAGCTGTAGCCATAAACCTAAACCAAACCGTAGCCCTAGCCCTAACCCTAAACTACTCCTAACCCTTAAATTACTCCCATATACAACCCTAATCCTACCCTGAACCCTAATGATGATATGAAACCTACCCTTAGACCTAATTCTAACCCTAGCCCAAACCCTAACCCTAATCTTAAACCTAAACCTAAACCTAGACCTAATCCTAATCCCAAGACTAACCTAGCTCTAAACCTGAACCTAAGCCTAGACCTAATCCTAACCCTAAGACTAACAAAACTCTTAACTTAAGCCTAATCCTAAACCTACACAGAAACCTAGCCCTAACCATACCTCAATCCCTAAACCAAATCCTATCACAATATATAAACATAGATCCAACATTAACCCTACATAAAAAAAGTCGACCCAAATCTAACCCTAAACTTAACCCTAACCCTAAAACTAAACCTAACCCTAACACTAAAGCTGACAAATACCCTAGTCCTAAATTTTACACTAAAATTACCGTAAACCTAAACTTAATCATATTGCTAAAACTAGCCCAAGACCTAACCCTGCCCCTAATCTAACCCAATTTTTATCCAAATCTCCCTTCTTAAGGTCTGTTGCCTACTATTCTTCTCCTTCAGGTTATTTCTTTTCCTTTACCTCACTGTTTCCTTACCCTTGTCCTGGTTCCTGCAGTTATGTCTGTTTGCATAATTATTTATCAGAGTCTGATCTTAGGATCCACATATGAGGGAGAACATATGTCAATTTTTATTTCTGAGTCTGTTACTTCACTTAGTATAACAGTTTCTAGTTCCATCCATTTACCTGCAAATTTCATGATTTCATCTTTCTTTACTGCTGAGTAAAACTCCATCGTATAAATGAACCACATTTTCATTATCCACTCGTCAACTGAGGGACACAGGTTGCTTCCATCTCTTAGCCGTTGTGAAAAGGGCAGTAACAAACATGGATGTACAAGTGTCTCTGCAATAGGATGAGTTCTTTGGGTATATGCCAAGGAGTGGTATAACTGGGTCAAATGGTATGTTCATTTGTAGTTTTCTAAGAGTTCTCCAGACTGCTTTCCATAGGAGTTGAACTAGTTTTCAGCCCCACCAGCAGTGGATGAGTGTTCCCCTTTCCCCACATCCTCTCCAACATTTGGTATCATTTGTTCTCTTGATCTTAGCCATTCTGACTGGGGTAAGATGAAATCTTAAAGTGGTTTTAATTTGCATTTCCCTAATTATTAGTGGTGTTGAACATCTTTTAATTGGGTTACTTCTCTTGATTCTGTTTTTTGAGTTCGTTGTATATTCTGGATATTAAACCTCTGTCAGATGTGTCATTGAAGATTTTCTCCCATTCTGTGGGTTTTGTTTTCACTTCCCTGGTTGCCTCCTTTGATGTACAGAAGCTTTTGAGTTTAATGAGGTCCCATTTGTTGATTCTTGCCCTTGTTTCCTGAGCAACTGATGTCCGGTTTAGAAAATCCTTTCCTACACCTGTATCTTGTAGGGTTTTGCCAATGTTTTCTTCTAACAGTTTCAGAGTTTCAGGCTTCACATTGAGGTCTTTG
>NW_008356258.1:2930794-2931268 GCF_000622305.1 Nannospalax galili
TTGATCCATTTGGAATTGACTTTTGTGCAAGGTAAAAGATAGTGGTTCAGTTACATTCTTCTACAGGTGGAGATCTAGTTTTGCCAGCACCATTTGCTGAACATGCTGTCTTTCCTCCAGTGAATGTTCTTGGCCCCTTTGTCAAATATCAGGTGGCTGAAAATGCATGTACTCATATTTGGATATATTTTGTTCCATTGATCTATGGGTCTATTTTTGTGCGAGTACCATGTTGTTTTTTATGACTACAGTTCTGTAATACAGCTTAAAATCTGGTATAGTAATATCGCCCCACCCCCCACCAGTATTGCTCTTAGTGCTCAGGGATGCTTTGGCTATCTGAGGTCTTTTGTGCTTCCATATGAATCTTAGGATGGTTTTTTCTAATTCTGTGAAAAATGTCATGAGGATTTTGATTGGCATTGCATTGAATCTATAAATGGCTTTTGGTAGGATGGTCATTTTCACAATATT
>NW_008356258.1:2931431-2932193 GCF_000622305.1 Nannospalax galili
CCGGAGTGTTTCCACGTGCTCTTTCTCTGATTGCTTGTTATTGGTATACAGAAAGGCTATAGACTTTTGTATGTTAATTTTGTAACCTGTCACTTTACTGAACATGTTAATAATTTCTAGAAGTTTTCGGGTGGAATTTTTGGCGTCCCTTAGATATAATATAGTATCATCTGCAAAGAGGGATAATTTGATCTCTACTTTTCCAATGATTACTCCTTTAATTTCCTTCTCTTGTCTTATTGCTCTTACAAGAATTTCAAGCACTATGTTAAAGAGAAGTGGAGATAGTGAACAGCCTTTTCTGGTTCCTGACTTCAATGGGAATCCTTCCAGTTTTTCTCCATTTAGAATGATGTTGGCTGTGGATTTGTTATACATGGCTTTAATTATGTTGAGGTATGTTCCCTGCAGTCCAATTCCCTCTAAGACTTTGAACATAAATAAATGCATGTTGAATTTTGTCAAAGGCCTTCTCCGCATCTATTGAGATTCAGAACTACAAGATGAACTACTAGATGAACTACAAGAACCATGTGGTTCTTGTCTTTGAGCCCATTTATATGATTTATGACGTTTATTGACTTATGTATATTGAACGCTCCCTGCATCTCTGGGATAAAGCTGACTTGATCATGGTGAATGATCTTTTTGATGTGTGTCTGTTTGCAGTTTGCAAGTACCTTGTTGAGAATTTTTGCATCTATGTTCATTAAGGATATGGGTCTATAGTTTTCTTTTATGGTTGTATCTTTACCTAGCTTT
>NW_008356258.1:2933040-2960428 GCF_000622305.1 Nannospalax galili
GGTCTGATAGAATGCATGGAATTATTTCAATCTTTTTGTATTTGTTGAGGTTTGTTTTGTGCCCCAGTCAATTTCGGAGAAGGTTCCATGGGGTGCTGAGTAGAAAGTATGTCCTTTGGTGCTTGGGTGGAATACTCGGTAGATATGTTAGGTCCTTTTGATATATAGTATTAATTCTGATGTCTGTTAACTCCCTGTCCTGTTGACCTATCTAATGGAGACAGTGGGGTATTGAAATCCCCTACTATTAATGAGTTGGGATTAATCTGGGTCTTAAAGTCCTGTAGTATTGTTTTTATGAAGTTGGGTGCTCCAGAGTTTGGTGAAATATGTTTGTGATCTTCTTGGTTTATTGTTCCTTTGATCAGAATGAAGTGGCCCTCTTTATCTCTTCTCATTAAAGTGTATTCAGTCAGACGTTAGAATTGAAACGCCTGCTTTTTTCTTAGTACAATTCGCTTGGTGTATTTTTTTCCACCCTTTCACCTTAAGATAGTGCCTGCCCTTGAAAGTGAGACGAGTTTCTTGTAGAAAACAAAAAGATGGGTTTTGTTTCTTAATCCATTCACATGTGTCTTTTGACTGGGGAGTTCAGTCTGTTAATATTTAAAGTTATCAATGAAAAATGAGTATTGAATCCTGTCATTTTTATTTCTGTTTACATTTCTGATATAGCTGTACTTTTCCACAGTTATACCTTCATTGGATTTCTTTCCGCAATGCTTTGGGTATAGTCATTCTTTTCTTCAGCTCTTCATATTGCTTCCAGAACTCTCTGAAGGGATGGTTTTGTAGACATGAATTCCTTCAGACTATTTATGTCATGGAAGAGGGTCATGCAGCCCAGGGAAGCAGAGGAAGGTGAGGGCGGGACCAGGCCCAGAGGGCTCCTGGGGACCGCTAGAAGGAACTGGGTTGGTCTGGATGCAAAGAATCAGGAAGCAATGGTGGTTTCCTCAGTGTCTGGGGCACCAAGACAAGGAATGGGACAGGACCCAGGCTAGGAAGAGAGATGGCAGGGGAGATGGGAGGGTGAATGAGGCTGGGGGAGTCAAGGCATGGAGGGAGCGATTGTCTCACCTGGAGAGTGGCTAGCGGGTTGTGCAAGCCCAGGGAAGCAGAGCATGACTTTGTTTTAATAACACTATTTTCCCCTTTGCCTATATATTCACTGTCCTGGAGATCTTTTAAAATAAATTATTTGGTAACTCACTCTTTTGTTTCTGCAGCTGGAAAAAGGAAGGCAATTCACACAAGCATACAATTCCCCAACTGAAATCCAGACTCTTGATGGCCTCTATGGCATTCAAGTTGGCAGCCTGAGAATGAGGACTCTATTTTCCAGGATGACTTCTATTTCATGCTCTCATGTTTGCAAGGTAGTTTTTTATTTTTATTTTATGTGTATGGTGTATTGCCTGCATGTATGTAAGTGCACCTGTGTTGTACAGTGCCCTTGGAGGTCAGAGGAGGGCGTTGGATCCCCTGGAACTGGGGTTACAGACAGTTGTTAGCTGTCATGTGGACAGCTAACAGTTCATTGGGAACTGAACCCAGGTCCTCCTTAAGAGCAGTCAGTGCTCTTAACTGCTGAGCCATCTCTCCAGCCCTACAGGGTAGTTTTTTTAAAAAAATTTTTATTTTATATGCATGCATGTATTGCATGTATGTAAGTGCATCTGTTTCACGAAGTGCTCTGGGAGGACAAAAGAGGGCGTTGGATGCCCTGGAACTGGAGTTATGGATGGTTGTTAGCTGCCATGTGGGTGCTGGGATTCGAACCCAGGTCTTTTCCAAGAACAGCCAGTGCTCTTAATTGCTGAGTCATCTCTTTAGTCCCTGCAAGGTAGTTTTTAATCTAGGTAGGTAGGTAGATAGATAAGATTAGATTAGATTAGATTAGATTAGATAGATAGATAGATAGATAGATAGATAGATAGATAGATAGATAGATAGAAAGAAAAGTTGAGAACTTGGGCTTGGTGGCACAAACCTTTAGTTCCAGAGTTGGGGAGCTAGAGGTAGGCAGATCTGTGTGAGTTCAAGGTCAGCCTGGTCTACATAGCAAATTGCAGGCCGGCCAAGGTTACATAATGAGACCCTGTCTAAAACATAAAAATAAATAAGTAAACAAACAAACAAACAAACAAATAAATAAATAAATGCCCTGGCACTCCAATGTCTGTTTTCCCAGGATGTTTTCTTAACCTATAAAATGGGATTACCTGTAATAAGTGTTTTATTAACCAGTTTAAATGAGTTATTTGTAAATACTTAAGAGCCATGCTAAGCACTAATATCCAATGGCTGCTAGCTACTATAGCTATAATAACTACAGCCTTTTGATGAATACTGTATCAGGTACTATTCTAAGTGACCTACATTGTCTCATGTTGCCTTCATATTACAGATGAAGAGACTAAAGCTTGAAGAGCAAGGGGTTGCTGGGAGTTGTAGTACTCCAGTGGGCAGGGGTTGCTGGGAGTTGTGGGCAGATGCCATGCTGCAGTGGGATATATTTCTAACATGCAAATCTGATAAGTGCTTAGAGATTTCAAAAGGAAGGCATCTGCATCCTCAAGCCTTCAGTAATTTGTTCTCTTTCTCATTCTAAATGTTCACTTTGGAACTAATTTTGTCATTTTTCTTTGTATGAAGCTTCAGGTCCCCAAAACCCAGATTCAGTCTTTACCAGAGATGCACACCTTGTACTCTTTACCTGTTTATGATCATGGGTCCTTGTTGGGAGTATTTAAGCCACTTACCTCACTCTGCAGGTGCAGAGCATCCTCAGACGGGCAGGCTCACTTTTCCTGATTACTGTTTAGTAAAGTGTAAGGAGGGTTTGATGAAGTTTTGTCGGCTGCAGCAATATGAGTTGAAAAGTCTTGCAAATAACCTCCTTATAGTGACAAATCTTTTGATGTTTCTTTTATAAACTATGAACCTCCTGGCAAAGAGGGTAAATTGGTAATCTATTTTTGTGGCCTATTATATTTGAATCTTTGATTTGCAGGAATGACTTCAAAGTCATTTTTCTTTGCAGAGCACAAAATTCTGAAGCAAAACAAAATGCAAAGACACGCAGCCTCAATGGGTTTTGCCACAGGACATTCAGAAGGATAGAAATATCAAAATGTCCACTTGTTCCTTGTCCTTAAGAATCCTAGGGAGAATCAGATCATCTGAGATAGAAACTCTGCTATTTTTATACTCAACTGCAAATTGGGAAGCTGCCAGGCTCTCTTCTCAGCCATGAGTCTTCCTAGGAACAGGATCTGGAATTTATTTAGACTTTCCACTTCGGGGAAAGGTGCATGTGTTCATGGTTTGCGGTTGCAGCTCCTGGTGTTTTGCCTTTTCTTGAAGAACCTTTGAAATTACTTTTGATATTTTTTGCTTCATCTACCTAAAAAGAGAAGGTGGCAGAAGTTGACAAGAACTTCACTCATTTGGGTCTCACTGGTATTAAATGATAGTGAAACATGCTGGTTGGCCACAATGCCAGATCAGGATGTTTGTTTGCAATTCAAAGCAATGACTGGGCACTCTGGAAGGGAGCTGGGTACAGCCACTTTGCAGCTCACAGTATCTTCTGGGTAGTAGAAAGTGACAAAATGGAAAATGATGCACCACCTTTTCAAATTACCATCGTTCCTTAATGCAGGACTCCAGAAACACTGTATGAACAACTATAACCACCTCTGATACAGTCATCATTGATCTACTGGAGGACACTGGTAATTCTGGCCACCAATCCCTTTCCTTTTTTTTTTTTTTTTTTTTTTTTTGAGGCAGGTCTCATGTTGCCTTGGCTAGCCTCAAACTCATCATGTATACGAGGCTGGCCCTGATCTCTTCATCTTCCTAGGCCCAGTTGTTTTTTCCTTCTTCTTCTTGATGGATGAAGAAGGGAAGGACATAGGGAATGATGTGAAGACAACCTAGAAAAAACTTGTTCCCATTCAACCTTGCACATAGTCTTCAAGTTGCAGGGAGTGAACACCAAAACATCCTGCCTCTTAAGTGGTTATTCAAATACATTCATCCACTGGCAACATGCAGCCATTTCATCATTAGTAGAATCACAACAAGGCTCTGCAACAGGTTTTCCTTCCCAAAATTGCCCTAAGGGATAGCAGCTTAGATCCTTTACTGGTGGGTGAACCTGAGGGAATACTGGTTGCAATCTGGATCCTTACTGGGGGTGAGGCTTGACTAATAGAAGGTAAAGGAATAAAGCTGTTTGAGAGAGGTGTCAATTGATGAAAGACTATTTTCCACTTTTCAGGGGAAATGAATCAGAAAAAAGATGCAATGGGCATATTTTTCTGCTAGGCAAATGAAAGAGCTGCAGGTTTCTGGTTTCCATACCAAACACAAGTCATAGGGGCAAGGTGGTGGCAGGCTCTCTGTGGTGCCTGCTCTCCACCTTGAACCTTTGTTTCATGAGTGTGGTGATTGCCTTAGGGAAAGTAATACAGAAAAACAGGGCATGGCTGGGCCTGGGAAGCTGCCTGCCTGCATCTCCCTGTCCATGTGAGGAAGAGACAGGCACTGAAGTTTGCTCTGCTGCTGCTTGATTGTAGCTCCTAATCAACTCAAGTAAACAGAAACTATAATAAACTAGCTATAAAGGGATAAATGGTCTAAAATAGCTGATACAAATAATTAAATGCCAATTACTTTTTTGAAATTAAACAAACAGGTAAGTTGGAATATTCACTTAACCATTTGGTAGACACTAGCTATTGCAAATTAATGAAATAGCTGTGGTAACTGAATCTCAGTAAGGGTCTTCAAAGTGCCAAAATTATAAACAATTCCAGTAAGAAATAATGAGCTAGTCTACTCACTTTGCTGTATTCCATGGCACCTGCTCTGGTCTCTGATGTGTCACTTCTGTGTTCTAATCCTAGCATTAATTTCAGACAATGTTTGATATTTGGGAACTTGTAACATCTTAAACATGGGACTTGCCTATATTGTTGTCATTACATAAGGTGGTAAATTCCTTCATGAAGTCAAAAACAAGGGTATCCTCAGTGATTTTAACTACAAAAATTCCTTTAAAGACTAATATTTTCTCTTTCACACCCACAAAAAAAAATTCACTATAATTTTTTTAGCCAGGGACAAACTTGAATGTCTGATTCTTCTGCCTCAACCTTCTGAGTTCACAGGCATGTGGCACTATACTTGGTTTATGTGGCACTAGATCTAGGGCTTCATGAATGCTAGACAAGCATTCCAACTGAGCTACTGTACATCCCCCAAAGATTATTTATGCATTCCTAAAATATTTAACAAAACTGAGTATATACAAAATCACTGTTAGGTTCTCAACACTCTATATTACAAATTTCTGTATGATTCAATGAAAATCTGACTGCACTTAAAACAATGTCCTGCATTCAGCACCATATATATATATATATATATATACACACACACACACATATATATGTGCATTACATATACACATAAGCCATTTTCTTTATATACCCCCCAAAAAGTCACAGACACAACTGTTCTCAATGAAGAAAATTATAGTGACTTGGGTCTCTTTTCTTAAAATTTGTATGGGTGTGCGGGGCATGCAGATGCTATGGCACATGAGGGAAGGCCAGTTGACAACTCTTGGAGTCATTTGTCTCCATTCACAATGGGTTCTTAGGTTCTTAGAGCTCAGGTTATCAGGCTTGTGGGACAAGCATTTTTACCCACTAAGCCATCTTGATGGCCTATTGAAAATTTAATCATAGCTTCCTTTCACCGAGCACAATTAGTGAGTTACTGTGCTCTGTAACATTTCATCCCACCTTCACGTGACCTCTTAGAAGGTGGGTATCCTCTATGTCTTAGCAGATGAGAACACACAAGGGCAAACAGTCAAAGAAAGACTCAGCAACTGAACAGTATTAGAACTGGAATTTGAATTCAGGCCTAGTTATCTGCAAAATCCATGAACTCTTTCTAGTTTCTTTAATGTTCTAAAGGTGAATATTTTCTCTAATTATACTGTAGTTAGTTAAACCTCATGTGATATTTTGAAAAAGATCAGTTTCAAGAACTATTAGCCAGAATTACTTTTTGATGACAACTGAGTGTCGTTGGTTTAAACAGCTGGCCTGACTCTAGTCTTCTTTAGGGCAGGGGCTGCTTCCTCCTGCACTCACATCCTAGCTGATGTCTTGTGTCTTGCTTTTAGTAGCATAGTTCCCTAGTGTTTTCCTTTACTGTCACTTTCCTTACTGTTCTCCTGCTTGTAAATTTGCTGGGGCCCAATAAACCAAAACTCAAAGCACTAAAATAATAAGGCAGTGGGCTCTCCTAGCTCAATGTCTCCTTTAAATGGAGATTTTTGGCCCCTACTCCCATGATCTGACCAGCCTTGGGGCAGTGGGACTCTGTGGGTAATTAGCACAGACACTGTGGCTATGAGAAGTTCATTCTCTACAGAGATTCCATGTTTATTTTTGAGTTCTCCCCCACTGCCTGGATGGTCGAGGTTAGAGATATCCTCCTTCAGGTCCTATATCTATAATAGCAAAAGAAGAGTCCAAGTGCTACAAATGGCAGCAGGAATCCAGTTTTTGGAAGCATGGGTTTGAATCTTGACATTCCACTGGAACTTGGCCAACACCTAAGCAGCTGAGCTCTAGACTTATCCTTAAGGCACAGGGGTAGTACCTACTTCTCAGGGCTGGAGGAAGCTTGAGAGAATGTACACAACTGCTTGGTGAGCACTGGATATGGGGTTATCTTTAAGGGAAAATTTTTATTTATAGGGCTTCTAGTTTTAATTATCACAAGTTTTACTATGGAGAGAGCCAGAATTCATGTCTATATGCCCCAATGCAAAACACAGAAATAAGCACAATGGAGTGTCCTCCCTTACAGTTTGGCAGGATATTTGCAGTACATCATCCTTATTTGAGCTTGGAAGTATTGGTATGTACGTCACAATATAGGGAATGCTAAGAACCCCAAACCCAACTGTTATAAATATTAGAGACAAATACCGTATAACTATAATACAACAGTAGTACCTCAGTGGAAAAAAGAGGCGTACTAACATGAAAAAACACATTTTATTGCACTTAAGTTATAAGAAAATAAAATTTCTAAGTGAATCAAACCATAGACACAATCCCTTTAAAGGTTGTTTCCTCCATCATGTCAGGTTGTTATATAACTAAAATTAACCAACTTGAATCTGATTGTTTTAAATCAGACTATAAATAAAACAAACAAAAAATAAACAGGAGGAGGAAAAAAGACTGCCTAGGATACAGTGTTAAACCACTTTCACAGTTCAGCTTGAGTTGTGGCTCCTGGAGAATGAGGCGGACCATCCATTTCCCACTCATAGCGCTGCTTTGCGAGCGACGCCTTCACTACAGTCTGAATCGTTCCTTTCATGTCAGTTACTCAGAGCAAGAAAACTGTAACAGCTGTTTTCCCAAATACTGTAAAATGCTAAGAGCAAATTTGGAATTCAGTCTGGGACTAAAACGTCACAGCAGAAAAAAAAAAATAAAAAAAAATAATTTGCTTTTTCTTTCTTTCATTTAGCAGCATAAATAAGTTTGGCCACTGGGAGTACAGTACAGGGCTGGGACAACAATCCCATATTGAAGACCTACTTCTAGCACCAGCATCAAGAATTAAATCCATCTCAGGACTCACAGAACCCAGGACAACTTGCCACCTTTGAGCAACGTATGCACTGAAGAGTGTATATGGAAGCAACAGTAAATAGATTAACAGAGGCTAATACTGTGATTGATTGACATTGGCAATGGTTGGCAAATTTTTTTAAAAAAGGAAAGGAAAAAAAAGGCTTTTCATGATAACTATACAAAAACAATTCACAGTAATTTTTTTTTTAGCTTTCCACTTCAGAAAAATGACTTTTTGTTGCAGATGCTCTCTGATTAGAAAGTCAACCAGCATTTGTTTGGATATTATCACAGCTCCTTTCTAGGTGACGGTAACATTTCAGCATTAACACTGCCCAATGACCACCGGAGAAGAAAATAAAGGAATAATTGCACCTGGTTGGATTTAGAAAGTCTCGTTTTGCAAAGCTGCCCTCAGTTAAAAATGAAGCCTTCCTGGTGATGAGACAGCAGACGCCTCCTGTCAGTTACGGTTCCTCAGCTCTTCCTCTTTCCTTCTTAGTAGGTCTTTCCCATCTGTTGCCCCAAGCCAACATCCTGCACCACTGAGTACAAGGGATTTTTTTTCATTTTCTTTTCTTTTTTCTCTTTTTTTCTTCTTTTTTTTTTTTTTTTTTTTTTTTTTTTTTTTTTTTTTTTCTTTTTTTTTTTTTTTTTTTCTTTTTTTTTTTTTTTTTTTCTTTTTTTTTTTTTTTTTTTCTTTTTTTTTTTTTTTTTTTCTTTTTTTTTTTTTTTTTTTCTTTTTTTTTTTTTTTTTTTCTTTTTTTTTTTTTTTTTTTCTTTTTTTTTTTTTTTTTTTCTTTTTTTTTTTTTTTTTTTCTTTTTTTTTTTTTTTTTTTCTTTTTTTTTTTTTTTTTTTCTTTTTTTTTTTTTTTTTTTCTTTTTTCTTTTCTTCTTTTTGCGCAAGGGGAAGGGCAGGGAGTATATCGTCTACACAGCTGGACAAAATTCATCTCATCTGCACTTCACTTCATGTCCACATCAAAGTCCAGCACCAGCAGCTTGGTTTCTTCAGTCCCATTCCTACTCCCAACTGCACACACCAGCTTTGTGTTTGAGGCTCTGATCCGCCACACAACTCCCCCACTCCCCCCACTCTCCAATGTGACTAGGTTTCGAATAAATTCACCCGTTTTCAAGTCCCAGAGTTTTACAGTTCCATCATCTGAGCTGGTAATTACAAAGTTCTTGTTGAACTGTAAACAGGTCACAGCACTCTGATGCTTGTTGGGACCTAGGCAAAAACAAACGATTGAATTACTGATTAGAAATGATGTCAAGGGGCCTGGTGCATATGACTTGTAGTCTTCTACATCACAACATACAAGAAATGTTTACATTTTTAAAGCTTCAAATTTAGAAACCTTGCTGTATTTTAGGACCAGCATGGAGGTGAGAAAATCCGGTAGCTATTTGTACTGAAACATTAACTTTCAAGAGTTCTGTCTTCTAGGAAGCTTAGTTAGCAACCAGACACACATTTTGTTTTTGGTTCTATGTGCAGGAATTTTGCCAGATGATGACACAAACAGTGCAGTTTCATGCATTCTACCAATGGAAAATGAAGATGAAAGATCTATGATCCTACCACTCTCAACTGACCAGTCAAAGGAGAAAGCTGAGCATGGCACTATGCCTCCTCTAATACTAATGATTTGCACATGTATGTTTCTCTCGGTGGGCACTATTATTCTATTCCAAATCCCAGGTTAAGCAGGTGGCTTAAGTGGAGGCCAAAGTAATTTTCTATCAAACATGCTTCAACTCAAAATAAAAGGATCTCTCTCTCTCAAAAAGTGTTGCTCTGTGAAACAGCTAAGATCTTTCTTCTCATTGTTAAGATTGAATAGAGTCAACTGAGTATGGAGGAAATTGATTAAGAACTTTCGTATTAAAGACACAATTTAAAACGATTTCTCAAAGTGGCCTAGCTCTATAAGGCAGACTCAGCAACTCATTTAAAGTAAGCACATGCATGAAGTTAACTCTGTCCTTGCAGACTTCTTGGGAGTAGCACTGACATCCTTAATGAACATGACTAAAGAAGGGCCAATACTTACCTTGCAACGTTTGTAAACACTGTCCTGTTTTGATATCCCATATTTTAACTGTAGAATCTGCATTCCCAGAGACAAGAATATTGTCTTTGAGTTCCATTCCACTCGTTAATGACTGGTGCCCCGTTAACGTGTGAATGCAATTCCCTGTCTCCACATCCCAGACTCGGATTGATGTATCAAGAGATCCACTCACCACATGGATGCCATCAAACTACAACAAACATAGCTTATTAGAATGGAAACATGAATTTGCTTCCTATCAGCTTACTCATAATGGGAAATCAGTATGGGCAATAAGTAAGGCCGGGACAAAGCGGGTACTGGGACAAACATGCACGAAGGGAACTTGCAGATCGTCAAGCAAGTCTGCAGCATGTTTCCCAATACGTCTTTCAGAAACTTGCCCAAAGTTCAAATAGTAGTCACAAAGAACTTCAAAAAGGAAACAAAACACCTGTAATAAACAACATTCTATATTAAGATCATCTGGTCTCAGTTGGTAGCTATATTTCATGAACTACTCAGTGAGCGCTGAGTCTGACTTCCCCATAGGAAGAGCTTGAGATAAAAGGTGTGCAATAAGCACCCAAGGCATGAAGAGGGTAGATAACTTTTATGATGTTCAAAAGTAAATTCCATTAAAAATTCTATGTAAAAATAAAAGTAGTTTATAAGAAATTAATGCTAATTAGGAAATAAGATAATTCTTTCTGGAAATAGCAGAGGAGGCATTCTAGGAAGAGAAAGCTATGCAGTTCTCTTCTACCACTTCCCAGGACATAAACGTCAATAAATACCAATTCCCAGAAGATATATATTTACATTAAGTATGGCTGCCCATTTTGAGAACATTCACTAAGGTTCTAAGCATATCACAAGACATAAAAACAGCTCCAGCCAATTCTCTCTCCTTTGGAGCCACAGTCTTTTCTAATGTAGTACCATTTTAAAATTACATATCAATATTTTATTACATGGATAGTATCATCAATTAAGAATCAGATGTCCTAAGAACAGCAATGTCAGCACTGGGATTATATTCAAATTTGCTGATCACTAATAGGCAGTAACTGGTAAGCAAACTATGTAAGAGGAAACTCTTAAAAATTGAAAATGCCGCATTTCCAGAAATAAAACAGACCCATTTTCTAAATTTGCTATGTCTAGTTAATGATGATCTTGAAATATCACAATTTATTCATAAACATCAAGTTCAAATAAAAATGAAAACATCAGATTAGTCAAATTTCTTTTTATGACTGACTACCAGTCAGTAGCCTTAGGCTAGTATGTAGTTTTCTTCAAAAAGGCCCCACAGCCACTTTAAATGGGGATGGAATCACAATTACATGGTCCATCACCTTTCAGCTATCAAGGCTAAGGGGCAGCTTTTGGCCAAATTAATCCTCTGTTAAGGAGTTTATTAAAATCCAGGTTCTTCTCCTATGAGACTATCTACCTATTAATTAATGTAGCAAAACTTACAGCCCCAAAGTATCAGGTTCCAAGACAAATATTTGCATTTTAGAGAGGAAAATGGAGCACAGAAATCAAACCCATTAAAATCATTTAAGTAACTCTGAAATCTATGCTTTCTTCATGCTAATTTTAGATTATACATAAACAGCAGATTAACTGGATTCATCTTTTGGGGCTGTGTTTTATCGGCAACTTGACAGTGATTATCTGAATAGAACCATCTTATGAGTCATCGGCAGAGGGTCTAAGGGACGGGAGAGATGCAGTCTCTTACCTGTAATGAATAGACTCTATTAGTATGTCCCTGCAACGTGTGTAGACAGGTCTCAGTCTCTGGATCCCACACCTTCACCATAAAATCATACGCTCCACTAACAACCCTCCTGCCATCATACTGAACACAGCGGACTGCTGCTACATGACCCATCAAGACATGTAAACACTGGCCTGTCTCAATATCCCAAACCCTAAGAGTGGCATCTCGAGAACCGCTAACAACTCTGCAGGGAGGGAAACAGAAAACAGGTATTAGAAAATTTAAGGGCATGAACAAGCACAACAGACGAAGACAGTGTTCTTTTTCTTAAACAGGAACACCTTAAAAAAAAAAAAAAAGTTGCCTGGAATGGGAACCTAGGAAACCTAGAATTTTATCTGGCTGGTTCTGGGTCCAGCACCCCAAAGTTTCATAGAACAGAGTTTGAAAACAATTGCATTGCATTTAAAAATCAAACTCTCAAAAATATATACAATACAATCCTGATTTTAGAAATAAAAGTAATGTGGCATATGTATAAGACAATTCGAGGTGGTATTATTTTGAGTAACTTAAATTTTCTTATGTTGTCATTTCATTAAATTTGTTATGAACCCCTATTACTTTTGTGATTAAGTAAAATTTTCAATAATTTTTTTTCAAAACAGAATTTTGATACAGAATTTGTGATTTAGAAAGTTACAGGTGTTGCTTTACACTTACACAGCCACGTGCTCCAACAAAGGTTGCTTGTGTGCTTACAGCACTTATATAAGTATTTAATAGGCTATGAAATATTGATATACAGATTTTAAAATATACATCTGTAGAAGCAACAGAAATTCCTTAAGAGATTGGCTCAGTGTCACCCAAGTTACACTTCTGAACACCAGAGTGATACAAGCCATGCAATCATCTCTGGATTACTATCAGGTATCCTTATGTCATTCCAAAGAGATATAAATGCCAGTTTCCATATTTAAAAGAGTGCAACACTAAAGTTCTGGGAAAATGAATATAACCAAAATGGAAATGCAATGTCTCTTAATACTCATCCCTCAAATTTTAATCATATAACACACTAGTCAAAGTAGATTCAAATTATGAGGGAAAAGGACTTCCTTGTCTATATTCCAATTTTGGGGTAAAGTCTACTTACTGCAATGGTAAAGATAGTACTATTGATAGAATTACAGGTAAAGATTGCTGTGGACTCACTGTAAGGACTCTTTGATACATTCTTTTTTATAGATAGGGTCTCTAAGCTGGCTGTGAACTCGAAGACCCTCTTGCCTCTACCTCTGAGTGCTAGGATTAGAGGCATGTGTCACCACAACAGGCCAAAGCCATATTTTTTTCACAAATGAAGTAAGAAAACACATATATTTAACAGGTATACAAAGAGGACATGTCAATAGAAGGAGAAGATTTTAGCAGGAGGGCACCTGTAGGTAGAGATAAAAGCACCAGCAAGCAAGGGCACTGGGAAGAAGTGGCAAGCCAGGCTTGGCTGAGACCACTTTGAAAACAGGACTGAGATTTCTCCCATAATTTGTAGGCAACAGCAGGTTCCTCAAGGCGCAAGGACAGGAGATACCCTAATTATAGGCGAGCTCCCTGTCATCTGTGTAAAAGACATAAAGACCATACCTGAAAGCTGTGACAACAGTTCAGATGAAAGATAATAAGAAAATAAATTAAAACCCTAGGCCTCAGTGTGTCCAGATCTAAGGATGTGATGGGGAAGGGTACAACAGCTGGGTAAGATTCAGGGGCTTGAAGCCCGAGTGACTGAATTTGTTGCACTTACACAAATATGAGTATCAAGAGAGAAAAATGTTTTCTGTTTGAAGATGATGAACCATCAAAAAATAAAAAGGACGAGAGAGAAGGGTTTCAAGGAGGAAGTCCACAACACTATCAAATGAGGAAGGAACTCTAGAGACAATCTCCCAACTTTAAGCCAATACACCATGATTTTCCTAGTTTAGGAACATTAGCAATCAAGTAACTGAAGTCTAATTTAAGAGCTAACTATTACTGAGTCTCAAATTCATAAGTAAAAGAAGAAAACATCCCAGGCATGATGGTATTTTCCTTTACCTTTTTTCATGGAGATGCATACAGCGTACAGTGGAAGTATGCCCATATAATGTGTGTATACATTCTCCAGTCTCAGCATTCCACACTTTGAGGGTGCGGTCAGTAGATCCACTAATGATGATATTGTCTCTCATCTGTGATGACCACACTCCACCTGTGTGTCCCACTAATGTTCTCAGACACTGGAAAAATATTTCAGATGATTAATTTTAGGCAGAAACAAAAGCATGTCAAACAATATTATTAGTAGTTCATTAAAATATGGGATGTTTTATTTAATTTGAATAGACCATCAGAAAAACTTTGTACATCAATACCACATGACCCTATCACTATTTATTACTTTGTTTATTCAGTAGTATTATATTCTTAGACATACATACACAACTAAGGAACAAATATGTAAAGCAAACATGATATGAAACATGATTGGAATCACATGATATAAAAGCGTATGACATAAAAGAAAGCAAACAAACTCAGACAAAAGCAGAGTGTGATAGTTCCAGCCTGACCTCTCTAATTAAATAATACTTTTGAAACTCTGCCGGCTTGTCTTCCACAGGAAGAGATTCAAGGCAAGAATGACAGCAGAGTTAGGTGTGGCCACATACCACACATTTCATCTGAATCTGCCTGAAGGCAGTAGTTAGGAGCTGGCCAAGTTACTTCTAGACATGTAAAAACAGACATTCAAACTCTGAAATAAATCCAAAACTAATATTACATCCTGGAAATGTATAGCTGCTTTTTAAATTTTTTAACATCTGACTTGGAGCATTTATAAGAGTCTTGTCTAAGAAACAACATAGCAAAAGATGCTTTTTCCTCATACTTTCTTCTGTTATTTTTCAGATGGTCAATTATTTAATTCATGAAAATACTCTTTTGGACAGGTAAATGTCCACTAGAGAATCATTAAGGACCAGCATGTGAAGTTAAGCCACTGCCTTCTTAATTTCCCTATCATAAGAATTTGAGATAACTCTAGATTTACAGGATTTACTTACCTTTTAAATTGTAGATAGGTTATCAACAAAACAGTTTATAATGAAAATTAAATATCCCTGAGTCATATTTTTGAAAGATATTAAGAGGCAATGAAGTATAACTCAGATGGGAAACGTAAATAAGCCAAGAAAAAGATAAAGATGAGAAATCTTAAAATATCTAAGTCACCAAGATGGACAAACTAAATGAAACAAAAACAAAAACAAAAAAATTAATGACATTACATTTTAGGAAACACCACTGCCACCAAGGTGAGATTCACATATAGAAAGAAGAGCTAAGTTTCTAAAGAAGTCATCAAAATACATGAGGCTCAAAACAATCTTGTTTTCCTTTTACTGGTCTATTATGTTCACACAAAATGGTGATTTGTTGAAGTTGGGAAACAAATAAACTTACTTTGCCTGTGACTGCTGACCAAACTTTTAAAGTGTTGTCATCAGAACCACTAACTATTCGGTTACCACAAAACTGTAAGCATGTGATCACATGATCATCGTGTCCTTTCAGCACCTGTGAAAAAGATGGCCACATCAGAAGTATGCTATTTACCTTACATTCTTTAAAATACCAGTGAAGGGCTGGGGAGATGAAATAGCTCAGCACATAAGCATACTATGTCTACAAACAGAACCTGAAGGCAAATCCTGGAACATATAAAAAGTTGGCTATGGCCACTCATGCGCCTGTAACCACAACACTCTGGGGTGTGGGAACAGAAGGGTTGCTGGGGCTTACTGGTCACCAGCCTAGTTCCAGGTGCAGTACCTCTGGTCTCTGTGAGTGAGCATGAGCACACACACCTGTACATACATGTGCACAACATACACAAAAATACCAGTGAAAATAAAAATGAGCCATATATCAGAACAGTAATCTGAGTTCTGCTTTTAGAATTAAAATTTATATAAAATACAAAGCAGCATCTTTTCCTGGCTGATGGATTATGCATTAAACATTAAATAATAGAATATGGAAATAATTAAACATGAAATATCACTAAAATTTTACTAAAATTTCATAAAGATGGTTCACACACATATGTATTTTACAATCATTGATTTTATCTGCTTAAACCAAAAGACAGGCTATATTTTGGTAATTTTGACATTAAAAAAAAGAAAAGAAAACCAGGTCTTACAGCACAGGCTTACAATTCTAATTACTTGAGAGAAGAGGCAGGAAGATCACAAGTTCAAGGCCTGTCTCAGGGACAAAGTGAGTTCCAGACCAACAAAAGACTGGGTCCTAGGTTCAACTTTCAGTACTATTAAAAAAACCAAAGAACAGGAAACAAAAAACAAAGTACCTACTAAATGGAAAAAGACAAATAACAATGACCAGTTTTTTCAATTTAACATAATACTATGACAACGTCTCTCCAAATTAGCTAATTTTTCATTATAAAAGTATATCTACAAATTGAGTATTTCCATCATTTATATCTGAAATGTTCTGACAAAAAAAATGAGACTTTTCCTTCAATTTATAAAAAATAAAAATACAAAAACAGAAAATCCACAAAACCCAAAACAGCTATTTCTCAAACTCTGTTGGGCTATATGACCTGAGGAGACTGTAAATTCTTAGTGAGAATATATTCAACAAAATTAAGTACAAGAGGACCCTGAATTTTCATTTACATAGGACACCAAGACATTCAGTTCATCCCAATTTTTTTGTTTTGAGGGGGTGGGCTCTTTTTAAGACAGGGTCTCATACTGGCTATGTTGCCCAGGCTGGCCTTGATTTCGGGCAATCCTCCTGCCTCAGCTTCTTGGGTAGAGGGATTATAGGCATGAGCTACCCTACCTGGCTCGTCATCTTTGATTCCAATGAAATTGTCAGATTAGAGAAACAAGTAATAAAGGGGCATCGTTAGACTTTCAGTTAATTTTAAATACAGCCAGCTTTCTTTCCACAGAAGGTAGGCATCAAGTTATACTGCATGCCAAGAAGTGAAAAGAAAGATTAGGCACTATCACTGATTAAAGGCTTCTGTTACAGAGTACCAGAGTTCTGTTACCTTAGGAGATTTAAGTTCTCCTCGCCTCCAGTTTGTATCAATCCTGTGCTGTCTGATGTATGCACTTTTCCACGGGCTGTGTATGAAACCTGGTTTCATTACTTTTCTTCTTTTGATGTGCAATGGTTCATCAATTCCTAAAGTGTCAAAGAGTTCAAGAGAATAATTCCTTTCACCACAAATAAAAAACCCACAAACTTTATAATGAACCTCATTTTCTTCTGTGCTTAGAATCAGTGAAATGCAAGCTACGGCCTCATATCTAAGACGGTTACTGGGGTATGCAGCACTGAAGGCCTGCATCCAGTGTCGCAGTTTTGTATTCACTACCTCTTTTCTTTCTCACAATGATTCTAGGAGGCGCTGGTGTAGAAGTGCAGAGGTGGGAGTGCTTATATGCTGCTTGTGAGAATGTAAAATGGTACTGCTGTTGTGGAAATGAGCATAGTGATTCCTTAAGAACAGTGAAGTAACATGAGCTAGCACTTTCACTTCTGCATCTGTACCCAAAGGAATTAAAAGCAGAGCTGTGAACAGGTACACTCACAGTAATATTCAGTTAGCTAAAGGTGGATGTAATCCGAGTATCCATCAATAGATGAATAAGCAGCATGCAGAATGTACACACAATGGAATCCTAGCCTTTAAAAAGAGAATGTGGATACATGCTGTGACATGCATGAACCTTGAAGTCACTCTGCTAAGTGAAATAAGGTAATTGCAAAAGAACAAATATTTTACAATTTTAGCTATCTCAGATTCCTAGAATAGTCAAATTTACAGAGATGAAAAGTAGCTGACATGGACCACAGAAAGAAGAATAAGGAGACTATCACTGGACTGTACACTTAAAAATGGTTAAAATGATAAGACAATTTTGTTATTGCTGTTACTGAGACAGTCTCACTTGTAGCCCTTGCCTGCCCAGAACTTACCATGTAAACCAAGGTGGCTTTCAACTTGGGGCAATTCTCCTGCATCACCCCACCAGGTTGTTAACACAGTTTTTTTTTTTTTTTTTTTTTAAGTCTTTTTGAGACAGGATCTCCCTGTAGCCCCAGCTGTCCTGGAACTCACTATGGAGACCAGGCTGGCCTTGAACTCACAGAGATCCACCTGCCTCTGCCTCCCGAGTGTTGGGATTAAAGGTGTGCACCACCACGAAGGACATTTAAAAATTATTTTGAGAGTTAAGGCAAGGCAGGATTGGTTACCCTAGTTTAAATAGACAGTCTTCAGGAACCTGCACTAAACATCAACACTCTCCGTCTGATTACACAGTTACAAGGGGGAGGATCATCTACAGAATATGTCTCTTCATGATTATTTTTCTCAAAAATTCTGCTTCTTGGAAACAATTTTTTTTTCAAAACAATTACTAGATGCCTATGAGAAAAAGAAAAGTCTTATCTTTGATTAAAATGGGTGATACCTATTTCTTTTGTAAAGAAAGGGGATTAAAAGCAAACCGTGTTTCAAGAAGATAGGATCTATGACAGAGAAAAAATGGTGGGACAATACAATATCCCAAGCATTTATGAATGTTTAGTTCACGGGATGTGTCTACTAAGTATTTAATGGGAAAAATGAATAAATTATTCAATTATTTGAAAATTTTACTGATGATTCGGGTTTTTTAAAATCAGCTTATCCTGAGTCTTTCATTGTTGAAATCAAGTAGGTGAATGGAGGTGAAGACATTCTTTGACAGACCAAGGTTTCTTTTCTCATTTATCCAGCACTTTATTCTACCTGCACAGAAGCTATTTTGTCTACCTGTTCTCAGAATCACTTTGCCTTTTATATTATATTCTCTATGAGATTGTGAACCTTACCCTCTTCTTTACATTTCTCTCTCCAGAGAAGGTTGTCTTCAGCCAAAATTCTCCAGTAGCGACAAGTCTGAGCCGCTTGTAGCAGGTCTTTGGGTTCCAGGAATGAAAGTACATAGAGTGCCAGCTATGGAAAAAGGAAGAAGGACAGTATACCCAGACTGGAGAAATCAGAGACATAAGAGGTTAATTATTCCCCACGGGATGAACTATCATCTAGGACTGCTGTATTTCAGTGGACTGAAGTGATCAAGGAAAAAAAAATTTAAGAGCAAAGAAAATGTTGGTTAATCTCATATTAAGAATTTAAGGTTTGATTCTTGATCACCTATGAACTTTTATTGGCATTTACTTACAAAATAAGGACAAGGCTACTTATGACAGTTCCTCATGTGGGACTAGTAAGACTTTTGTCCATGTCTTTGAGATAAATATCTAAATGTCGGCAAAGAGAGACAGGAGATATGTTCAAAAGTAGAAAAATACAAGTGTATTTCTTGTTAATAAGGTAATACTGCTTCAAATAATATTAGTATGTAATCTCAGGTAACACCAGTTTCTTGAGGACTCAGATCTATACCATATTCTTCCACATGATAAAACAAGGCATATTAAGAACCTTCCCCCCATTAGTTGAAAACAGAAGCACAGACAATACACTGATCCAGATGCTCTCCTTTCTAGTTTCACTGTTTTCCTTAGGCAGTCTTTAAAAGAACACTGAAGCCATGAGAAACTTTTTAGGCTTAACCTTTTATTAAGAATTGGCGTTTCCTTCTTAGAGTCTAAAATATTTTCAAATTCTGGTGCTAGGTGGATGGCTCAGTCAGTAAAGTGTTTAATGTGCAAGCATGAAGAGTTTGGATCCCAGAATTCATGTAAAAGCCAGGCAAGGCAGTGGCATCTGTAATCCCATGCTTGGGGGAATAGAGAGGTGGATCACTGAAGCTCATTGGCCAGCCAATCTAGCCAAATGGGTGAGCTCTGGGTTCAGTGAGATACCCTGTCTTAAAAAATAATATGGGAGTGAATGAAGAAGACACCTGATGTCAACCTATGCCCCCCACAGGTACACACACACATATAAATACATACATACACCACCAATATACATAACAGCTCCACCCCAAAGATTTTTAAATTCTACTGATTTTAGGTCACATTTTTGTGTATTAAGAAACTACTATAAGAATTAGAATAAATCAGGGGCTGGAGAGCTCACTAACTGCTCTTACAGAGGACCTCTTACAGAGGTTCAAATCCTAGCACCCATATGGTGGCTCACAACTGTTTTTAACTCTAGTTCCTGGGGGGTCCAATGCCATCTTCTGACCTTCACAGGCATTGTATGACATGGGTGCAGTTACAACCATGGAGGCAATTCACTCATACATAGAAAATAATGAAATATATTTTAAAAAAATATAATAAATCAAAACATAACACAAAAATTCATCATTCTCAGAGTTACAGTATAAACTAAGTTATGAGAGAATCTGTAAAATTAAGATTACCCTCTAATGGAGGCTATCAAGGGATATAAAATCTATCAAAGTGAATACATTCAGTCAAGCAAACTTAAGAATGTGTTTCCTATTATTTAATGTCCTTCTAAAAGCAAAGAGAGCTTATGTCACTTTTGTAAGTTGTCTATTCACAGGGGTTCCTGTTTTAGAAAGAACTCTCAAGAATAAACTTTTTTTTCTGAGACAATGTTTAAAAAAATATTTTATTTACTAATCATTTTTGGTCTTTTTGAGACAGGGTCTCCCTGTAGCCCCAACTAACCTGGAATTCACTATGTAGGCCAGGCTGGCCTTGAACTCTGAGATCTACCTCCTTCTGCCTCCCAAGTGTCCCATGTTCTGTGATTAAAGGCATGAGCCACCACACCTGGCTTTTATTTATTATTCTATGTGTATGAGTGTATTGCCTGCATGTAGGTAGGTGCACTCATGTTGTGCAATGCCCAAGGAAGTCTGAAGAGGGCATCAGATCCTCAACCTCTGAGCCACCTCTCTAGTCCAGTGACAATGTTACATTATTTCTGCTGACAAAAATTAAACTATGAAGCCGATAATGTCAATAAAAATAGCCTATTTAAACTATACCTTATTTATACAGCCAAAATGATCATATATCATAATCCACAATAAAAAATGTCAGTTTACATAAAAATGGGCATAAATAATCCAAAAGTGTTGTAAGAATGAAATTTTTATGTGAATTCATTCTTTCTCTGAGATGGAGGACGATTACTAGAAAAGGAAACACAGGAGAAATTCTATGTATTGCAAAAAATAATTACATAAGGTGAGTACCAGAGAGGTACAATTCAGTATAATCAATACTGGTCTTGAAGGGATTTAAGATAAACAAATGAAAAACCAAGAAAAAATAGTATTGCTTTTTTAACAAATTCAGAATTTTGGAAAAAATCCACTGCAAATAAAAACATACCTACAACAACTTTAGGTAACCTGGGCGGCGGGGGGGGGGATGATCCTTGAATAAAACCCAAGTTTTCTTACACATATGACATATATACCATACTTAGCAGGACAGTGTGTAAAGGTGGTAGCTGTTAGGTCACACATTTGGACTCCCATGCAGCATCTTAGCTGTCAGTCCTTACCTCTTTGGGAAGCAAGGAAATGAAGTCTCGCTGGAACTGGGGTTCTATTACTTGCATCATATGCTTCACTTGGGTGGGCTCGCAGCTGTCAATGAGCTCATCTAAAGCAAGCAATTTCTCTGGTCCACTCCAGCTCTACCAAAGGGGAATTACACATTTTTATTAGTTTAAAGTTTTTCCAAATTATAAACTTATACAGAAAACCCACATGTCTGAATAGGGTACAATTACATCAAAGGTAGCTTTGGATGGTAGCATTTCCTCTAGAAGAAATGATGGCGATTTTTAGTTCCATCAAGTTTATTATCTTTCCTTAAAAGCCAACACTGACAGAAAAATATTTTTCTATTCTTTTATTGTATGTTCATCTAGCATCAAGACACCAACCTAGATGCCAAAATTTTATTCCAGAAATATCAATTTGGGTTACCGAGTAAATAGGGAATTTTGACAGATCATTTTTCTTTTTCTATATTCTTTCTAATGGGCAACCATAGAATTTTATGGCTTTAATAAGGCTTTCATCTAAGAGTTAGGAGATTTGTAACATCATTTAGAAAAAAATTAATAACTAGATATCTTGCATATGTGACAAGTGCCTTCCACAAACAAAAAGTGCTTTGATTTGTTTTAGGAAAATAATTATAATGATAAACAGCAACCAATAAAAAAGTAATTTAGTATTGTAAAATCAGAATATAAACAAAACCAAAAAAAGAGTAAGAATTAAAAGTGCTACACTATAGAAAAACAAAAACATAATTATACTTAAAAAATATGAGTTCCTGCTGGGCGTGGTGGCACATGCCTTTAATCCCAGCAATTGGGAGGCAGAAGTAGGTGATCTTTGTGAGGAGTTCGAGGCCAGCCTGGTCTACAAAGTGAGTTCCAAGCCAGCTGGGGCTACAGGGAGACCCTGTCTCAAAGACACACACACACACACACACACACACACACACACACACACACACACCACAACTATGTCATTACTTGAATAGTGCACCAATCCCAACTGCCCCCCCAATAAACCATCTTTACTCCATAGGCCTTTGAACTCAAAGTATTTCAAAAGAAGCCCACCTTGAGTGGAAACTGGACATTGGCCGCATGCCTGCCTCCTACCTGTTGTTGGAAAGAAACTAACAGTCTGCAAATAAAATCCACTTGAAGCAGAATGGAAATGGAAAATGAGGCCCTGAGGCTACTTAGCTCACTTCTATCCAGAGTTCAGATGTCCTGAGGCCACAAGGCAAGCTGACCAGGTGGGCAGGAGATTGACTTCCCTGCAGGCAGATAATTGGGGATTAAAAATTTTTTTGTTCCCCAGTGACCATAACTATACAGAAAAGCCATGACTTTCAAAAGGAAAAAAAATTAAAAGGCCACATGAATAATTTAAAATGTCAAGATTTTACAATAATTACATAAAACATTTAAGTAACGTCATAATTATTATGTGAAAAAATAACTAGGCGGACCTATGTAAATCTATCCTGATTTAAGTACTCTGGGGAATATTATGGCCATTTTGGAAGAGAATGAAGAACAGGTAAGATTTGGAGCGAGAATCATCTGGTGTTTGACAGTCCCATTCCCTATTCAAATAAGGACACTTGGATTCTGTAACTTGTAAGAAATGTAATAAAATGCATATTTATTAATGTATATGTTTATATGTAGCAATAATCAAAAAAGAGAACAAGAAATTGTAAGGAGGCCATGGAGAAATGAAGGGAGACTGGGGGGGGGGTGGAAATGATGCAGATGCAATACTTATGTATAAAGTTCTCAAGGATATATAAAAGATACACACTTAAAGCTACTATTAAGAATATTAGGAAGCTGCATTCAGAATAATTCTAAGCACATTTTTTAAATAAAATACCTCTTTAGGCTATAAAGACCTTATCTTTTCTATCATAAACTACAGATTATAGTAATACTATGGAAGACTTCAATCAGCATTTAACTATTTCCACGATATATTCCATTTTGTCCAAATATAGGGAAGGTTGCAATAACTCATGTGCCTTCCTTTTATGTGTACATGCACATTTGTAGAACATTCGGTATTCATCTTGTATCCTTTATCGTCAGACTGAGGATTTACCCATAGAAATTTGAAATACTCATAATATATGTGTGCCCCACACGTAGATTAAAAGCTTTTGATTACTCTGGTTTCTCCCACAGAACTTCAGGTACTGGCTCAGATTTTTACCTATTTTACAATGTGATCCATCTTCATTCACCCCTGACCATATAATTTAAATTTACATATTTATTGGTTTCAGTCCTCACAGGATTTGGGGTGGGTTTTTATGATGCATTGTTCCTTTCCACCTGTCCTGTATAATTTGGGACTAGGGGATATGACAACCCTAAAGCCATGGCCATTCTGGGTGATAGACAACTATGCTGACTCAACAAAACTGCAGCTTTAATCAAGCATTTGAAAACAGAAAAATTTTAGTATAGACTCCCCACCCCATCCCCATCCCCCAGGACTGGGGATTGAACCTAGGGACTCCTGCATGCTAGGCAAGTGTTCTAGCACTCAGTTATATCTCCATCTTAAAAATCTTCCTGTCTCAGTCCCCCAAGTACTTGTTTTAACAACTATCTGACTTAGTAAGCATCAAATTAAATTAAAATTCTATTTTAATTTAAATTACACATACATGTTTAGCACATATTTGTGGTATTTTACTGAAAACAGCATCACAACCAAAAATTCCACAGTAAACAATACTGTCTCATTGATCAACATACATTTGACAGTCCAAGTATTTATCACATCTCTGAGGTGAATCCAAAAAATATCTGAACCTTTTTAGTCAACCGTCTCTCTAGTCTGGATTGCTTTACTGAACTCTAGATTTATATATAAAAATTGCTTCAACATCTATTCTTTTATTTAACATCTAATATTATCAAAACATATTCATAACCTTTCCATTTCCACAGTCATCCTCATTTCAGTTCTCCTATCTGCCACCCCCCTTCCTTCTCAGGTAACTCTAACAGGAACAATTCTATAGCCTCCCAATTAAAAAAACCCAAAACCCTCCCCCCAAACCCTTCAACAAACAAAAGACAACAAGAAAACAACAAACTCAGACCTAGTCATTAGTACAGCAGCCTCAGCTGCCAGCATGGATCATCTAGATGATTTAGATGATTTCTGCAAGCCCCTGACTGGTTTCTCCCTAGTAACCCCATCTACTTGGCTGTTTTGTTTGGAATCAGAGTTTTGCTCTGTATAGTCCAGGCTGGTCTTGATTCATGGCAATGCCTCCCTCCCCAACCTTCTCCCGCCTTCAGAGTCCTGGGATTACAAGAGGCTTGAGCCACCAAACCCAGCCCACCCATTTCTATTTAAACAGCTCCCAAACTACTGTGGGCAGTTCTCATTGTTAGTTCAACACAATCACAAGACTCAACTCAGAGAATATGATTCAGATACTAAAGAATCAATCTATATTTTAATGTAAGTTTTTGAAATATTGAAGACATAGTATTTTTCCCTAGCCTTCTCTAAGCACATGACTTTTCAATTTAGCCATATAAGGTTTAATAAGCTTTCTTAATCATGCTGTAACAAATATAATTCTGGAGTAATAATAAACTCATCCTCTTTTGTCATTATCTGTAGGTTTTATTTAATCTTTTGAAAGTAAGATTTTAACTAAATTAGAAAATATGTGTAATTTCAGAAAGCATGAAACTTAATAAATCCTTCAATATAGATATTACTCCATTTTAAATACCAAAGCCAAAGTATTTTGTACTTTATTGCTTTTTAATATTTTGAGTATAACCAATCTTTTCAAAGCACATAGCTTTAATGCAAATATGCTCTGATTAAAGTAGCGTAAAGCCAACGCCTGTACAATGCTAAAGCTTTTTCCCATAATTCATAAACATCATGGAGTTCACAAATGTGAGTCTCCTCCAGTAGTCAGTCACCACACAAGCTTGTGGCCTCCATTTTCTCAAGTCTTAGAAGGGCCTGTTAACAGCGTAGCTTCATATGTTTATGAATTATGGGAAGAAGCTTTAGCATTGTACAGGTGTTGGCTTTATGCTCCTTTAATCAGAGCACATGGTTTCTTTCTTCCTTTTGACAACTTCTCAGTGTCATATTTTTTAATACAGTATAAAAATAAAAGGAAGAGAGGTTATAACACCAACACCATCATCCAGTAGTTAAAAGGCAAAGTCAAAATGTGAACTGAGAGCTTGATCATATGTGCTTATCTCGTGGTGCCCCTGAATACACATTTCAGCATAAGAGAAGGCTCATGCCATTGGTGTCTTTACCTAGTCTAAATGAGAAACCTAATGCTAACATGCAAATTACAGAAAAAACACACAAACAAATGGACCAACCTTGTCCCTCTGGCTGCAGAAAAAAAGGTAGAATCAATAGCTACTGAAAAGCAGAGTTAAAAACTGTAAAAAATTGTCCATTTTCTGTTTTTTAATTTGCACTTCTATTTTTCAATAGCAATCTGTTTCAATTTCCTTTTATCCAAAATGGTGTATCATTTGTTCTCATTCAATTTACAAACTGAGTATAGAGTACTTTGTCAGAATAGATGGAGTTGGACCAAATGCTGTATCACTGCCTTAGGAGCAATAGGAGGACGGTAAGGGGATAATATCTCCCATTTTGCTTGTTACGCAATAGGAAAGTCAACATTAAATGCCCCTACAGCACACTTGTAGAAATTCTGCCAGTTTAATGAGCCCTTGTTGGTCAACTCCCACCACCCCCACTTTACTATGAAGCTGTAGCTATTTGTAAGGCATTGGGGTGCATCATAAGCTTTGAGGCAAATTATTCAATTCTAGTTAGTTTGGCTGGTACTATCCTTAGAACACAAGGCAGTGTGCAATGACAATAAGGCCTGGGGTACGAGATGTAGCACTCAGAAGATGAAGGTAAATGTACCTTGTCAACCTGACCTTTAGTTGCTATAGATTGCCAGTTACAGAGTATTTGTCTGAAAAGAAATCAAGTTCTATACTGCAGGGATAACTGCACATTATTTCTGTTAACTAAGAACGCATTTTCCTCACTGCCACTACTAACATGAAAAACAACCACAAGTTTTCAACAAAAGGACCAAAAGCTGGTTTAGTGAGTCACAATGATTCTAAGAAACAGCGTTTTGTTTTTATTTTTATAGTTAACATGTCTGAAACTGAGATATTTCTGAAAATCCGTGCTGTGTTGCCTTGGACTTTTACGAACTACAGTAAATAACACTTGGAAATTTTTTTAAAGAAAATATGTAAGCTGAACAAACAAGCATTGTATAAAGGACCCTTACTTAAAATAAAGCATAAATGTTCCTACTACAGACCACTATTAGCAAAAGTTCTCTTAGTCAACACCAGAAATGGCTTGCAAACAATACTTTGGTGTACTACAGTACTGTAGAACAAAAAGAGCCCTGCCACAAAAAACTATAAAGTAAAATTTTACTTGGAATCATTTTCTGATAATAAGCTTTTTCAAATAAGATTAACATTTTGAAGGCTCTCTAGAATGATGATAAGCTACTGTTTGATTTTCAATATCTGATATTTCTGTACAAAAACGAGAAGGCATCAGTTCTGAACTCTTGGGTGCTATGTTGTTGATGCTTACACTCCAACATGACAATGCAGTGGCATGCCCATTTCCCTGGTTTAGTAATAAAAATTTTAAATATTCCTTTAAGAATATATAAATAGATATTTGAATGTTATTTTTGGCTCGTACTAATTTTTAAAAGATTGGACAAAAAAAAATGAGAATTCCAGGGCATAAGAAAAAAGAAAGTTAATAAAAAAACTGAATGTCATGAACTTGAGCTAAAAGAATGGGGGGGGGGTAGGATAATCCTTGGAGGAAAGGTAAATTTAATCAACAAATGACTATGAACATTAAAAAATTTCTTGTGTTGCAGTGGTTCAATATTTTTCAATATTATTTCAGTAATAATAAAATATAATTTTCATTTCTCTAACCCTGAGATTCTTAAACTTAGCACTATGACATTAGGAGTAGAATAAGTCTTTGTTTCTGGAGGTTGTCCTTCATACTACCTCAACTTACCAGGTATCAGCAGTATCCCACACCCACCTATTCATTTTGGGGAAAAAGCCAAACCCTGTAGAGAACCAAGAATCTAATCTTTCAGTTATAACTGTACCACTCACCTAGAAAACATTTTGCTAGTGTTTTGTAAATAACCAGAAGAGTACAAAACAATTTTTAAAAATCCATTTAAAAGCACACTGCTCATGT
>NW_008356258.1:2961983-2973753 GCF_000622305.1 Nannospalax galili
AACATACCTGATGTTAGTTTTCTAGCTACAGAAGAAAAAAAAGATAATTATTTTGTTTTTGCCTAAGTATTTAAAATATTAAAATTTACATAACAGAACATTTTAGGTATTTAACATAAAGTCAAGTAAAGTATCTTTAAAATTTATGTATTCATTATATACCCAATCATTCAAGCAGTCAAAGGCAGTAAAATCTCTACATTTTACATTAGTATGGTGGCTAACATCAGGTATGTTCACATTTATTATTATTTGTAAAGAATAACTGAGTAATTAATCTATGATAACTGTTTTGCTAAGTTCTTGATTTAATGTATTATTTCATTTTAAAAAAAAGAGATAAGTCAATTAAAATCCACTGTTCTAAAAATTCATAGTATTCGAGGTTTGGTGGCAACTAATCTTCCTAGTGAATGTTCAAAGGATTTAAATACTAGCAAAAAATAGTAACTGGAATTCGAGAACACTAAAGGCATATGATGAGATAACTGATGAGATAATGTTAAATCAACTCTACTAGGGAAGTAGTAAAGGTGGTTACCTCCAGTGACTGATAGGTTCTTAAATTAACCTTAAATGCTAATTTACGAGTAGTGTTGTTCATAAAACAAGAATACATTCAGCAATCCAAAAACCCAAACATAAATGAAAAAAGGTCCTATTATTTTTAAAACAGCAATAAATAATGCAAAAGGACATTTACACAAAGTAAGCACTGAACTTTGGGTGACCATTACCCCTACACCAAGTACCAGAATACCTTCATTATCCCCATAAAAAGAAACTCTTTCCCTCTGTTTTCTACCTGGCAACCACTAATCTACTTTTCTGTCTCTATAGACGTGCCTGTTCTAGAAATCTTATTATGAACAGAATAAATCGAATAAAGGTGTTTTCTTTTGTGTCTAGCCTTTTTCATTAGTGCAGTGTTTCCAAGGTTCAGAAATAGTACAGCATGTAACAGTACTTCATTCTATTTTATTTATGGCTGAATAATCCCAGCAACTAACTAAGTGAAGCATGTCAATAATAGTAAATTCACATAGTCACCTGAAACATTTTTAGCCATTCCTGGAGGCCTGTGGGTGGTTGGACAGATGTAATCCGCCGTCGTTGTTGCCCTTGGCCATTGGCTGCTCTCAGGTCCCCAAAAGTTGTTGGTGTTGCTGAACATGGTACAAGCCCAGTGGTACTAAAAAAAAGAAAGACAGAAAAGAGCACAAGAGCAGAATCAAAGGTAGGTTTTAATTAAAAATTGTGAACTCTGACTTGCTAAGAATGATGACCTGGCATATTTCAAACATATACAATTATCCCTTTTATTTGCTATTCTCAAACAGCAGGGATACTTGAAACCTACTTTGCTATTCTTTATCTCCCTAACCCCCCACTCTCATAGAGTCTTCCTATGTAGCCAAGGCTGGCAGCAAACTCATTATGTAGCTCAGGCTAGCCTTGAACTAACAATCCTCCTGCGCTGGCCTCTTCAGTGCTGGAAATACAGGCATGTGAACACCCTATTTTGCTATTCTTAAAGTTTCTTCCCTCCTACCTGTCATCATATCCTATCAATGGTATTTGAAACCAATGAAGGAATCTCTATGACAAAGCTGTCAGTCATTTATATATTTCCTTAGGGCTAAAGGTGTATCTTACTGGTAGAGCACATGCTTAACATACACAAGGTCCTGGGTTCAAAACTAACTGCCACAAGTGAATGAATAAATGAATGAATGAATGAATGAATGAATGGATGAATAAGCAAGCAAGCAGGCATTTCCTTAGAACCTACAGATTCTATTTCTATGGCTGACCCTCAAGGACATAATTAAATAAAAGTTTAAAATTTCTTTTTATATAAAAAAGAATGTGAAAGTATTAATGATTTTAATACTTCAGGGATAAAAATGTTTGGGGCTTCACTGCCCACATACAAATCCCGAGGCTTGCCCCAGGTGCCTTCAAAATTACTTATAATATTTATCTGTTGCTAATTTTAAGTTGACACTTATTAAGCTGAGTCTAGATATCTGATCATAGATAGTCATGATTAGACATGTAGTTTTCCAGACCAGGCACAGAGAATTTAGAGGCAAAATTAAATTGAGATAATCTAAACATTCATATTCAACTTTGAGATAGTTAAAAAACTAAACAAATTAAATTTAGTAACAAGTAAAATGAAGGAGTTAAGATTAGATGATCTAGCTCTGAAATTATATTATTCTCGTAACATCAAAAATAATGTAGTTATACTATGCTAATATTATGTCAATAACAACTCCTCTAATCCAGCTGAAGTATTTATGCTCAAGGTAAATATGGAGCATTTTTGTTTTGGTAGCATTCCAAAAGAGAAGGAAGGTTTAGCTAACAAAATTACATCTCCATCGATTGAACCATGATAATAAAATGTTATAAATCTAAAAATCAGCCAGACATGGTAGCTCACACCTGCTATTTGACCATTCAAGACCTGAGGCAGAAGGACTGTCCCAAGTTTGAGGCCATCCCAGGCTACATGAGGAGTTCTAGCCAGCCTGGGTTATAGTGAGACCTTACCTCAAAAAAAAAAAAAAAAAAAACAGGCATGATGGTGCATGTCTTTAGTCCCAGCACTTGGGAGGCAGAGGCAGGCAGAAGATCTTTGTGAGTTTTGGGCCAGCTGGTGCTACAGGGAGACCTTGTCTCAAACAGACCAAAAATAAAAGATAAATAAAAAGTAATAAATTAAAAAAAGGAAAAGAACAAAGAATGCGTATAAATTGTACCATAACAATTGATTATCAAACTCTGATAAATTACTAATGAAGTAACTCCCACTTTTAAATTTCAATTTTTGGTTTCAAAATGTATCATAATCACTATTTTACAGAAAAGTCCTCTTATCTGCACCCTTTGAATCTTTTAATACTTATTAAAATCCATCCTTCTTTCTTTCAAATTCAAAGACAAATTCAATTTCCTTTTTCCAAAATAAAACAGGATGTGTTAATAATAATGTAATGACTTTTCCAAGAAAAATAACAGAAAATCAATTTCATCTGTCGATATTTGGTTAAGAGTACTACTAAACATCAAACATATACATTAGTAACTGACAAAACTTCCAAAAAGGCATGTAAATAAATGTGCATCGAATCTAATTTTGCTGTAGTATGATTCTTTGTTAAGAGGCAGTTGCTTTCTCAATATAAAGAGTGGGCAACTAAAATTTTACTAAAATGTGTTTCTACACCAAGAATTAAGCACTTATCATAAGCTGCACTTAAAACAACTGAACATTTTAATACCTTTGTCTTGGCATCAGTCATTTATAGAAGAAAAAAATGATGTGGCTGACTGAAATCTGTGCATTAAAATAGCATTGACAATTAGTTTAACATCAAACTCAACTTTTTCATCCAATAAATATATTATAAGGCTAGGAGGAAAAGTAAAATGGAATGAATGTTTTGACTTGTCTCTCTATCCCTTCACACCCTCTGGTGGAAGTGCCAACATCAGTAAAAATGCCTGAAGACAGACAGTAAGAGGGAAGGGACAGCATAGGAAAAACCACGAGGAACACCAGTTCCAGGAGAGCAAAGCCTTTTCTGTTCTTATCATCTCTCCAAATTTTTTTGTATGTAAAATTATTCTAAGTGTTATGATTTCTTAATTTCATAAGAGTATTTCAAAGAAATAAAAAAATCATAACCATGATGCTCTTAGAATTTTTCCTACTAACTTCTGATGTTATTTGAAAAGTGACAATTATATTTTTAAAAAATGAAAGAAAAAGATCAAAAAAGTTAAGATACTTTTGTCATTTAAATTTTAAAATACAGCATTCCAAGTGACATCTAAAGCCATTTTTAACTGGCTGGGAAATAAGATATTGTGCTTCAGTTAGCCTAATTAGCGTGAGAGTGGGGAAAGTTTTATACTGATGCAAAATCCAAAAATGATGGACTAAAGCAGGAAACAAAACTACAATTGTATCTAGTTGTTATGGAAACTATTCTTCTGGTGTGGAAATGTATGTGCTGAAACGTAAAACCTACCAAGCCAATAAAAGGGAATTTCAAACACATCAATTCTATGAAATACAATTTAGTTATTAAGGATATTTACTTCACTGCTAATAAATTTTGCTTCAGTTTTGTATATATAAATACTCACCGTAGAACAGCAGTTGCTATAGTAACAAGATACATTTGCTCACAGTCAGGTCTCATGTTTACTTTTCAGAATTCCCTAAAAATTGTGATTTTTAAAATTTTGTTCACTAAAGAACTTCTGCATGTATCTTACTTCAATGTATCAGAAAGAAAATACAAATGATAGTGTTAGTCCCTCTTCCTCCTATTTAAAATGATGTACCTTCCCTTTTTCTATAATCTCAAAATACATTAAAACAGTCAACAATACTAAAGATAGGTAGTATTATTATTCTGTGAAAACAAATTCAAAGAAATGTTTTCAAAATAATCAACTCCCCCAAAACATGAGACCCATGAGAGGATAAAATGTCATATTTAATATTACCTGGTATATTCTGAGACTTTGCATGGTTTCTTTCCCAAAGAAAACGAACGGACCTCAGAACCATGGTCCAACTTTCTTTTCATCTATAAGGTAAGACATTAGATAAAATTAAAAAAAAAAAAAAACCCACCTAGTCAGTGAGCAGAACTTGGGTTTGTATGCTAACATTAAAAAAAATTCTTACAATTTTCATGTGCCCACAATGGCAATCAGTAAGTTAAGTAATATGGAAAATACACGTTTCATTGTTTTTCCTATTTGTTCTTCTTGTTTTACTCTTTACAAACTGGAAAGGTAAATTTTCCTTTAGTATTTTGTTGAGAACAGTGTATAATGATTTGAAAAATGGTATTCATCATAAATATTCTTAGGGACTAATATCCCTATTTCTTATGTTTTCCAGTTTAATAACAAAAATTCATGCTAATCCATACAGAAAAGAAGCATATTTAACATTCTTTCCTTACTAATCTTCATGTTTTACAGTAACAAGATTAAGAATTTCAAAACCATAAATATGAACAACTGAATTTTGAACGCCCACATTATAAAAAGGTAAAGACAGCAATGTAAATAAGATAATCTTGAATAATGATTGTAATAAAGAAGAAAGTAATTAACATGGACAACATAGAGTTTTTAAAAACTGTATCTCCAACAACAGAGACTCTGGATGTGCTACATGAAGGAAAAAGTCATCAATAGCTACAAACACAGAGTATAGCTCATACTCAGGACAAAATATTCTAACTTGAAACAACAAAAAGACTTTAAGAGAATGAATTATGACTAAGAGATAGCCTACATTTGCATTTTAAAGGTGTTTCATTATTCCATGTTATACTATCAACATATGCAAACTTGCATTTTGTCAATGTCAAGATTAAAATATTTGTTTTCATATTTTACTAGATTAACAGGTTATCTGATTATATGTTTACTTCAAAACTAAGATCTGTTAAGATTCAACTTTTTCTATTTTAACAGTCTCTCGGATTTGTACCCATTCATCAATTATAGTATTACTGCATGTTATGGGGGGAGATAGCTATCTTTATTTTTATAGTAAGGTGAAAACCCTTATTTTGCAGTGCCTTATTTTCCTACCAATTGCTTCACATGGGAACTCATGGAAGCACCGTATGATTCAGTATAAACACCAAAGACCTTGGGTTTTTATGCTAAATATACTCTAAAAATACTCTAAAAATCTATTTGAGACTGGATAATAACAATAATGTTCTTTTTATCATGATGAAGATAATCTTCTAGTAAACACAGGATGATCTTATCACATTAAGGGTCTAGTTGTGAAGGTACAAGCTTATGCACAACTTATACCTTGATTCATGAAATACCTACTGGGAAAAAAGAAAAGGAACTGGTCTGGTTTCTTCCCTTCAGAAGTTTCTAGACTCATATTATTTTTAAAATAATCCCCTCCAAAACATTATTTTTTACTCTTGAAAAAATTTTATTGAAAAGCAAACATGAATAATATAAAAGCTGTAATATAGGTAGCCATGTGCTTCCACGTGTATAATTACAGACATAAATGCATACACACAACATGAATCCAGCGGGCAGGTCAGTCAGTGCGATTTTGAGAACTTTTGCAGGTGATTTTTATGACTGTTATGAGTATCTCTGATATTCATTCTAACTAAGTCATTAATACTGGCTTTCAGAGCATCCCAGGATGTCTTGTAAATACAGTGATGCAAATGCCATTTGCTACTAAAAGCAAACTTTCTTTCCATCTTAGAATCTTTCAATGAATAAAAATACTTAAAATTTTTATATATCAAGGAAATCACTGAGAAAGAATTTTATTTAAGTTATTTTATCAAACAAAATACCTTCTAAATGACCGTAGAAGTCTTTTAGATAATGTACTGTTTACTGAAAATACAGACTTTATAATAAAAAATTAATTGTGCAATTTTTGAGGGGTACCGAAAGTAGTATAATCTTTTCCTATAATATAAACCCCACACATTCCAGCGATTCTACAGTTTGAGTGAACTAATGAAAAAATATATAGAAGGTATAAAAATATTGAAGGCAAAAGGTTCACTAAAAGCCAAGTAAGGCTAGAGTATTTCCAGGTCAGCATTTAACGGAGCCACATTTGTAAAGTCTGAATATATTTTCAGTAAAAAATTCTCATATGAAAATATACATTATATTTTACAGCTTTTCCGAGCTCACGCTGTCTTTCCATATTCATGAAATAAAACAGAATACCAGACCATCAGCCACCCACCAAAATTAGAGGATACTGCAGCCATCTCTGATGATACAGATTTTCCTTCTCAGGCAGGCACACACACACAATCACACAGCACAGAAAGAAAACAGATTACTTACTTTGTAAAAAATCATTTTTAATGTGCCGTAGAAACCCATATTTTCTGTATTTTTCCCCTTCAGTGGTTCTGTGCCCCCGTGTGTCCGGCTGCTTGGCAGTCTCTGACAATATAAACCTTTTTCAGGTAGGTATGTCACAGATTCTAATGTGGACATGCTCAGGCACGTCAAAAAAGGAAGATTAGGGAGCAGAACCGGCAACCAAACTCCACAGTAAAAGCAAATGCAGCTCAGTATCAGAACGCTTCTCGGGACACACATACATACATGCAGCTTGACTGAGGAGAACTCGAGGGAATAATGAGAGAGAACCGAGAAGATTATTGGAGGAGACTATGCCCTGTCAAAGCCTTAACTGAACAGATTCCTCCCTCAGCAGCAGAGGGATCAGATTACATCTTCCCTTGAACACAGAATGGTGCAGTCCAGGATTCAGCAATGCAGACTGCACATCAATTATATGGTGATCCGCTCCAGGGAACCCGTAAGCACACAACGCACTGAACAGAGGGAGGACGTGGGCAGCAGAGACCGCCCCCACATCACAGCCCCTCTCCCCTTCCAAACTTTCAGATTATTTCTCATTTTGTAAAACCCTCATTTTTGACGAGTTTTAAATAGCAATCAGTATTCCCACAAATAAATCCTTGCAGAAACATTTTGAAATTGAAATATATCTGGGTAAAGTCCCACTCGCCGCCCCCCAAAGCAGGCTATTTTCGTTAACTGCCATCCTACTGTATAGTTCTGGCATAGGCTGATCAGATTTTTCAACTGGCTTGGATGGCATAAAATAGGCAATTAATTCCAAAGGGAGAAATTAAATTTTCTTTGGGGGAACTGCCAATAAAGTGAACCAGTTCGGAACATATAGGGTTTACAGAAATTATGCAACATAAGTTATATTTAAACTGACATCTCTCATATTAAGATTTAGTGAAAACGTTTTCTATACTTTTTCCATTACATTCTTTCAAAATATAGACTAGTACCACCTAAGTTGTTTGTCTGAAAGGTTATTTTCTTGGACACAAGCACAAGCTGTGTTCACTGCTCATTGGAGAGCCCACTGCTATCTGTAGATCTTACATAAACAGGAGGCACTGGACTTTTATTTCAAAAATTATTTGTACATTGCTTATCATTAAAAAGGAATTTTATATACTAACAAAGGAACCAACTTTGCCTGAAGGCAACATTTTTCTTAGAATGACTACTATACAAATTTAGATATTTCATCTTGCAACTTGCTACCCAACTACCTTCAGGAGGCAATTATAAGATTCCTTGGATGAGAAAAGCCATTATTAAATGCCTAGTTAATTTACTCCTATCCTCCCCATTAATGCTCTTTATTATAAGTAAACTGTATACCTCAGCATAACTGAGTAGATTTTGAAGAGGTTAATACAGCGTAGGGTGTGGTATATGCCTTTAACTCCAGCACTTGGGAGGCAGAGGCAGGCAGATCTCTCTGAGTTCAAGGCCAGCCTGGTCAATACATGTAGTTTTGGGCCAACCAGGACTACATAGTGAGACTATGTCTCAACAAAGCAAAACAAAACAAAACAAAACAAAACAAAACAAAACAAAACAAAACAAAACAAAAAAAATAAACCAAGCAAATGGTACTAAGAAAAAAGCAGGCATTGCAATTCTAATATCTGACAAAATATTTGTTGTTGTTTTTTTCTACAAGTAAGAGATTTCGATTAAAGATAACTTCTCTTTTAAGACAACCAATTGATTATTAGGGAAACTAACTTCTGCTGAGTATGTGTGCCAAACTTCTGCTGAGTATGTGTGCCTATTGTCTCTGAGGAGGAAAAAATTAAAATTAAGACCCGGGTAGATTTTTGAAAAAATAATAGATAGTAAAATACAATTTTCAGGAGAGAATCCAAGATGCACGTCTTCATAAAATCTTACGTTATTTTATTTTTAAGTAAATGACATTAATAGTGACAGTAATAATAGTAAACATATTTTTAAATTACTATTTTATGTAGTGTTTGGAATCATTTTAGTGAAGGAAATCATGTACCACCATTGCAAAACTAGTAAAATGTATTAAGTCCAAATAGTATTTCTTTTGTTTTCTGAAGAAACTTTCAACGTACTTCAAATAACTACTGAGACTAACCTTAATTTAAAAATCAGGGAATACTATCTCAAGGTCTACTACGTTAAAAGAGGAAAACATTAATTTTGTATATTCAAAGGAAAGCTCTCATAGCTACATGGCTCCTACTTCTGACTATGAAGTTACAAGAAAACTTGCTCACAAATATTTATCAAAATATTGCAAATATTGCAAATGATAACCTAATTTTACCAAGTAGTTAAACAATCCCCCCAAGATCTCATTTACAATGTTAATTTAACTGTGAAGAAAGAATTCGCCAAGCAAGGCTAGTAACCAATCCTCTAACTGAATTTCAAAGTAACTAAATAAAAATTATTTTCAACATTCTCTTACTTATTATCAGTGAAAATTATAATATAGCTTATTACTAACACCAGACACTACACATGAACAATGAAAATTAAATCATCCTCACGTTCCTAGTTTTGAAAGTCTTGCCTAAAATACATATGGTCTCAAACTTTAATCCTATTTGAAAGTTTTTAGTAATACGATATAAAATAATCTGCCTATTTCTATCTATATTACATTTATGCTAGACAAACTTTGTAAAAAGCTTATTTTGTATTTTATGCTACAGCATTAATAAGTTCATTAAAAAGATTAGCTAATGAATTGCTATAGCTAGGGAAAAGCTGATGTATCGTACACAAAATTTTAGAGTACCTCAACAAAGTAAACATGTTTTTATTAAAATAAAACTAAATTTTCACATAATTTCAGCCAGGTAATAATCTTCCCCACTCCAGAAAAAATATTTTGTGTGCTGACAAGCTATATGCATCATTTAAAATCTACTGGGAAACAAGGAACAATGAAGTCCTGGAATACAGCCCATCTGCCAACACAGACCCACAACTCATCTCATCATAATTCCATCGAGATACATAATTCCACTGAAGTACATCATAATTCCATCGAGGTACATAAAAATGGATGGCAGGAGTAACCAGAGAACAAACAGCACAAAGACATGCTCATGTTCTACCCCACAGTAGACACCTATGGGAGGCAATGGCAGTAGAACGATTAACACAAGAACTACTATAGTAGTAGGAAGGAAATGGCTCTTTCTGAGCAAATGGTGATTATCACTCAGTTTTTTTTTTAGAAATGTAAGTTGTGCTTATAGACAGAAATAAAAAGTCTATACGAAGTGAGAAAAAAGTATAAAGTCATCAGTGAATCACAGGTCATTAGTATCACTAGTGAGTATTTCTTACCTTGATCTTCAGGTCATTGTTTCCCTTATACATATGTAGTTCTATTACTGTCCCAAATCAATACCAAGACTGTTTCTATTATAGCTTACAGTCATTATTTTTGTACATATATCTCTGTTACAAACTACTCAATTGGGGTACCTTACTCAAGTTTATTTGTAAAACATGCAGAAAAATTTTATCTAACAAATAATAGTTTTAAATAATTGGTCATACAAGCAAGCAGTAGCAATCACAAAAATTATTTAGTAAGGCTATATATATATGTATACATATTTGTTTCTTTATATATTATACTTATTATTTTCAAGTTTATTGTAATATAATTAGCTGGTTATACTACGAATATTGATTTTCATTACCTTGCTAACATTTAAAAATATATTTCTATCTTATAATTGCAAGAGAATGTTTATATTTTATGTCAGTGATTTTATTATGATAATACTCTACTCTGTAAAGGAACAGGAAACCACCTACCACAGTTAGCTGTCTTGCCCTGAGCAAAGAATTCAAAAATTTCAACATCAAAGAATGTCAAGCACGTTGAAGCTGAAACAAAATTTCTGAGACTTTACTAACTAATCGTTGGTTAACTTTCTGGGATGTAAGTTCTTACTGAAAGGCTCATATCTAATACTGGCAATTAAGTAAAAACTGATATTACAGGTGCTATCACTGTTATATTACTGGTGCTATCAATTAAAACTATGCATGCTCACTAATGCCAAGTAAAGGCACTTCAATCCTTCATTAAGAAAACGGCTGGATTCTACAATGTATTAAGCACAGGACAGTACATTAAGACTTTTTTCTTTCTCTAAATTTATAGTAAATTAAGAATAAGGAAATATAAATATACACATGACTCTTAGAACTCACAATGAAATTCTAAATACTGAAAACACTGCATAATTTAACACAGAAAAACTTGTGTGAGTGGACAGTTTATAATAATATGCAAAAGTTGTAACCCATAGTAAATCAAACTGTAAATGAAAATGTCAGATCAGACTTAAGGTTTTTTTTTTTTTTTAACTTTTACAAAAACTTTATTGAGAATTTCATACATACATATAAGGTGTTTTGATCAAATCCATGCCCACTCCCTCCCCTCCAACATTGCCCCCTCTGAAAAGGTAACCCTATAATCTTTTAAGGGTTAGATACAAGCTCCCAAATACTTCTGACATTTTTGGCTTTTGGAACAGAGTGTGTTGCTAACAGGCCCAAGGACATTTTGACTTTTAGCCAGGAAACTGGCTACATTTCTTTGGGGCCTTTTTACCCAAAATGCCTATCCAATTCATACCTCCTATTCTTATCACACCATCCTCTGAAGAGGTTACCCAAATTGCCAATAGGGAATAGGGATGCCGACCGTTCTGGCTTCTTCCATGCTGAACAGGGATGCAGGGTGAGGCAATTGGGGTACCCCTTCAGAGGGTCTATCTAAAAGACTCCCAAATTGCATAACTCTTGTCTCTAAGGGGAAAAGAAA
>NW_008356258.1:2973825-2981009 GCF_000622305.1 Nannospalax galili
AGTGCAAAGGTTTTTTTTTTTTTTTTAAACTAAGTATAATTGACTATAGACGTATTATTTTCTTTTCTTTCTTGATGTTTAAGCTATTTAAAAATCTCCTTACAAAGGTTCAGTCTCTGGTGATTTGACACACTACAATGTTAATGCAAAGAGTAAAGCATGTACATATGAATATATCTACAAACAATAAATGACCATACACCCAGAACTTATACACAATAATGAAAGCTAAGAGTTATTTTTATCACAGCCATAGAAGAAAATAATGAGGATGGAAGTTTTATCTGCTCTTCTAAAATTTTTATTTCTGCAAAGCTGTCAAGAGACTTCTTACTGTGTCAGCGTTCTTCACACCACAGACAGTCAACAATAGTAATCTAATTTGACAACAAAGTAAGCAACCCATCCTGAAGTTTACTTCAATTTATCTAGAAGGTATTAAATTTTTATATCTCATACTTGAAATCTTAAAATGACAGTATTTTGAATATAAATATTGAAATTTATTCTTAGCCAGGCTGGTGGTGCACGCCTTTAATCCCAGCACTTGGGAGGCAGAGGCAGGTGGATCTTTTTGAGTTCGAGGCCAGCCTGGTCTACATAGTAAGTTCCAGGATAGTTGGGGCTACAAGGAGACCCTGTATCAAAAACACCAAAAATAAATAATAAATAAATAAAATTATTCTTATAGTAATGTTTCAATAGAGTAAGGATAATATCATGGAAAACATAAAAAGGTTCACTTTAAGAAAAACAAAATAGTAAATTTCACTCAGGAAAGAATTTAACATAGAGAAATAATTAACTTTCCTTCAATGTAAAGCCTAGAACCCAATTCACTTTTTATTTATTTATTTTTTTAGCTCAATTCCAGGTTTACTGTGCTGTTCAGTTATATTTGCCAAACTTGAGAAAAGTTCTTCATGGTTGTGGGATTTCAATCTTGCAGCCAAATCAGCTCCAGGCTCAATGAGACCCTGTCTTAAAAAATAGGTGGAGAGCGATAGAGGAAGACATCTAATGTTGACTTCTGGCTTCCACATGTACTAGAAGGGCACACATAGATGTACCTGCATACACAAGTGCACATACGCATATGAACACATACATATACCCTCAAACAGTGAAAAAAATATATAGTAGTATTTGACTTCTTTTCAATTGTTCTGTATGATAATTACTCTTTCATTCTCTCATCACTTGCCACCTCAAAAGCAGTTCTCAAATTCAGTACCTAGTTCAAAAGGCCTCTAAACTTAGATTAGGAAGAAAACTGGAACAGCAGGTACCACTTACTTACTTACTGTCTACCATATGCCACACTCGTTCTGTGGGAATGAAGTATCTACCACATTCCATCTCTGTATCTCTTGGCTCTTCCACTTTCTACTTTTAAAATTTTAGTTTTTCATTTGATAATTTACTTTTTCTTGAGAGCGACTGGGCTCAGATAACCAATGACCAGTGCTGTATGTGACAGCCTTATTTTAGCAAATGTCTACTGTAACAAAAGGTATGATTACTTTTAGTTATTGGAGCTGAAAGGATGATTCATCTTAAACTCTTCCTGTGACCATAAAAAAATCTAGAATATAATCACAGAACCTCAGAGTTGGAAAAGGCCTTTAAGCAAAGTTTACTTTTACTGAGGTACAACATGAGCAACAGGTAGTCATTCAGATGCACTTCATCTACAATACATTTGATATTCCCAACTCTGTGATCTGTTATAGTTGGCTCACTAATTTGATACTTGTGTTCAATTGCTGACATTTGGTTGGTAGATACATAAAGCCCAGATTCAAACTTTGAAGTTTAAAAACAAGAATCTCTTCTTATCAAGTAACTTAGCAATTTTATTTTTGATTTATTTTTATTTTATGTGCTTGAGCATGTCATCTGTAAGTATGTAAGTGAACCACGTGCATACCACAGAAGCCAGATGAGTCCCCTGGAACTGGAGATGATCGTTTACTGCCATGTGGGTGTTGGGAAACCAAACCTGGGTCCTCTGCAAGAGCAGTTGGTGCTCTTAACCACTGAGCATCTCTCCAGCCCACCAAAACTTAATAATTTTCTAGAATGCAGAACTATTAATAGTTTTAAGCAATCTTTTAAAATTCTATTCATGAATCAATGTATGAATGTAAACTTACCTCACTTATCTGAAACTGTATACATATTCTTCATTGGTGCTAGACTAGTAACAAAAGAAGCGCTGGTTTCTTACTCTAGGAAGCATATATCATAGTGATCTTGATCTAAATTCTTTACTTATTTAAATGTAGTTTACTTGCTCTTTCAACTGTTGATATAGCTGTCAAGTGAGTAGGAAAGAACCCAGTAATCAGGTCCCCACTATGTTTAAAAAGGAAGATTCTGAATATTCTTTCTAGAAACATCAATTTACATTTTAAAGCAATTACTGTATAATTAACAAACTGCATTCTTTGCTATGGAAAAAAATCAAGAATTATATGACTATCATAATGCTTACATAATCCCCTATCTGTTTGGAGATTCCCAAGACTATAAATATAATCCAAATACCTTTTGCTGGAAATTGACCATGATGAAGGTTTGACATGATTTTGCCTACCATGGAAATACTTTCAATGTAATTATTAATTTATACAAGGTATGGTGGTAAAGGCAACCTCAGTATTTGAGAGGCAGAGAAAGGAGGATCAAGAGTTAAAGGCCAGCCTAGGGATACACAGTGATACTTTATTTCAAAAATTTTTAAGAAGTCCTATTATTTTGAAAAGGTATAGTAAGACTGGTGGTTAGGGGTACTTTTATTATCTTCACAAAGTATTTGTACAAATATTTATGAATTCATTTTTTATTAATTAAAAATTAGCAGGTGATATAAAGATTATTTATTAATAAGTACTTGAGGCCCCTAAATATCTAAAAATTAACTTTAACTCCAAAAAGTTCTTTTTGTGAGATGGGTATGATCTTTCACTAGTCATATGAAGACATGGAAAAAAGAGTGGTGGAATGATGACTAAGTGCTCCAAGTCAGGTTAGACCAGCTCTGGATCTGACAAGCACATACAGCTCTCTTGAGACAGGGTGACTAGAGAACACTTTGGTAAACTCTATTTTTTTCTTCCTTTTTTTATAAAAAAGTTTTATGTGTATGAGTGTATTGCTTGCATGTAGGTAGGTGCACCTGTGCTATGCAATGCACACAGAGGTCAGAAGGGGGCATCAGATCCTCTGGAACTGAAGTTACCAATGGTTGTTAGCTGCCATATAGGTGCTGGGACTAGAACCCAGGTCTTCTGCAAGAGCAGTCAGTGCTCTTTAACCACTGAGCCATTTCTCCAGACCGGTAAACTGTATCATAAATGTTCTAAAATTTAAGTTTACATAGCCAGGCGTGGTGGCACATGCCTTTAATCCCGGTACTTGGAAGGCAGAGGCAGGTGGATCTCTGTGAGTTCAAGGTCAGCCTGGTCTACATAATGAGTTCCAGGTCAAAAAGACCAAAATAAATAAACAAATAATTTAAGTTTACGAGTCAATGTATGTGTGAATTCTACCTGAAAAACCCTATCAAGAATTCAGTTAATATCTACTCAAGAATATAAACCCAAAACTAGCAAAAAGATGTTAAACTTTAGTATAATCTTAATTAAAATCATGGTATTTTGTTAGTCCTTGAAATAAAGACATGTGTACAAAGACAGATATTCTCTTTTTCATTTTAGGTTTTTTTCTTATCTATTTTGTAAGGAGATAAAACAGTATATTAGGAAAAAACTTAAAATTCTTCAAGAGATAATAAATGAAGGCATGATCATGATAAGAGCATAAACAGCAAAGATCAAAGTAAATGGCTATCTGTGCCTACTTCCCCCTCTTCACTCCCCAACTACCCAGCCCCACCTCTAAGGTTTCACTATACAGCCCCTAGGCTGACTTGGAACTTGCTATATAGCCCAGCTTAGCATGATCCTCCTACCTCTGCCTCTCTTTCCAGTGCTGGGACTATAGGAGTATGTTGCAATGCCTGGTTCTGGTCCTATTTCTTGATTTCATCACATATGACCCTTTTCTAAGAGCCAATCTACATTCAATAAATGCTGATTTGATTCATGCAGTTATCTTCCTCACAGTAAACACCGCAGTTAATGAAGATCTCTGTGAGTCTATCCTACATTTTAACTGCCCTGTCTCTACAGTATTTTAATCTCCAACTGACACTCTCATTCACTCATTGTAATATTCATGTGATTGCCTAGCTTGTATTAGCTAAACTAAGAAATGGTCTCAACTTTAGGGCTAGAGATTATAGTATACACAGGATAAAAAAAGACAATAAAATAAAGTAAATCGCAACTGAAACTCGGGAAAACACCACAGAATCTTAAAAGTGTGCACCCATCGTGTTAAGGTTTTGTTCTAGTCTGGGAGTTCAGAGAAGGCTATTCTCTGGGTGGAAAATTCAGTTGGATCATTGAGAAGGCGGACACCCTATATAGCTAGTGGCATGGAATAAGATGGAGCTAGAGAAATAATCAAGTACTAGATTAGGCAAGACTTTCCAAATACCTTTGACCTTTACATAAAAGCAATGAAAGGTTAATGCCGGATGTCAGTCAAGGAAGATACAATGAAAAGTCATTGTTAATGCAACGTTAAAAGCAGAGCAGAAGTAAGTGAAAGTTGATACAGGGAGACGTGTGAGGAATTTAGTCCACTGGACAGGCAAAAGAATGTGGTGGCAGAAACTAACTGGACAGCAACAGAGATGCACAAGGGTGAACAGTTAAGAGATGTTTGGACACAAAACTCATAGGACATACATGTGAAAGATGATAGAAATAAAGGAGAGAGATGCATCAAAGATACCATCAGGCTTCTTATTTGTTTTACTTGATAGAAGAGAACAGCTGACATGAATGAGGGTGAAGGTTTTTGTTTTTCTGTTTGTTTTGTTTTGATTGTGTGTTTTCTGGGGAAGAAGGGTAAGGATGAGCCTGAGATATCTTTGAGACACCAGGTAAGGCTATCATGTACCAACTGGCTTTGAATTATCTGTATAACGGTCTTCCTACTCTCTCCCCATTCTAAAGCTGTCAATTACAGTAAAGTGAAACCTTATCCAGTAAATACATCATTTGTCTATCTTCCCCATATATTGTAAGTTCCATAACAACACTGACTACTTCCATTTTGATTCTTGTTTTATCATAGTGATTTAGAAAATTCTTGTATATAGTAGCATATTAACAAATAATACTTACAAGACAGTAATGTAAGATATATTCTACCCAATAAAGACAGAACTATAAAAGTCATTTTAAAATGTTAGTTCTGTGTCTGGACAGATGGCTCAATCGTTTAAGAGCACTGGCTCTTGCAGAGGACCTGGGTTTGGTTCCCAACACCCACATGGTGACTAACGACCATCCATAATGCCAGCTCCAGGGGATCCAATGGACTCTTCTGACCTCCACTGGCATTGCAGGACATAGGTGCGCTTACATATAATCCACATTCACACACATAAACTTTAAAAAAATGTTACTTCTGGATTTTTTTATATTACATGTTATTTATCTTTTTTTTTTTTTTTTTGAGACAGGGTCTGGAACTTACTATGTAGACCAGCTGGCCTTGAACTCACAGAGACCACCTGCTTCTGCTCCCTGAGTGCTGGGATTAAAGGCATGTGCCATCATGCCCGGCATTATTTATCATTTTATATATTTATATATTTTCCTTTTAGGGAAAAGTTGTATGTCTAGGAAATACATTTTGATATATAATAAAAATGCAATTGTATGGTTTGGGACTTCCTATATATCTTTAAAGATGTCCAACAGAATATAAACTTTCACTATAAAAAGGAGCATATTTTAACAATGCTTATTAAGGTACATCATTTCCCACAAATATCATATAAATTGTTTTATTCATTTATAAGCATCAATAGCATTTTGTACTTCTTTACTAACAAAAAACTTGAAGCATGAAAGTTTGAGTAGACCTGTCATTAATATAACCACAAAAACAAAAATAAGACTATATTTCATATATAATTACATTTATATACTATAATCTTTGAGCAAAATAAGAGTTCTACTTACATTAAAATTAAAGTAGGTATTGCACATTTTATACATAATTTACAGCTTTATATTTTATTTTAATCATCTTCCACTGAGACAGAATGTATATTTTAAAAAAAAAAAAAACACTCTAAGTTTTAAAGGAATTCAAAAGAACTACTAGGTCACTAAAATAGTTTTTTGGTTTGTTTTTCTTGTTTTCTAAGACCCAGTCTTGCCCTGGCTGGCCTGGTACTATGTAGCCCAGAGTAGCCTCAAATTCATGGTAATCCTTTTGCCTCAGCCTCCCAAATACTGGAGTTACAGATACATGTTACCTCACCCTGCTGAAAAAAATTTTTTAAATATTTTATTATTTTTATTTTTTATCTGTATGAGTATATTGCCTGCATGTATGTGAGTGCACCCGTGTGGTGCAATGCCGCGGAGGTCAGAAGAGAGCTTCGGATTCCCCTGGAACTGGAGTTAAGGACAGTTCATAGCCACCATGTGGGTGCTGGGAATTGAACCCAAGTCCTCTGTAAGAGCAGTCGGTGCTCTTAACAGCTGAGCCATCTCTTAACCCTGGTTTCCTTCTTTTTAAAGCATGGATATGGATCAGTAAGATGGCTCAGTGGGTAAAGGTACTCACTACTAAATCTGACCTCTTCAGTTTGAATCCTGGGACTCAGAAGTGGAAGGAAAGACTTGACTCCAGTAAGTGGTCTTCTGACCCCCCCATACATGCACTATAGCAAACACACACACGAATAAATGTAATAAAAAAACCTTGAGTTCTATTGGTGTATAAATCACATTTTCTTTACTCATCAATGGATACTGAGAGTGACTCCATATCTTGGCCACTGTGAATAATACTGCAAAAAAACAGAGGCCTCTTTAAGCCACTGATTCTATTGTCTTTGGCTGTATGCTCAGCACTGGGATTACTGGTGCATATGGTAGTGCCATTTTTCATTTGTTAAGGATACTCCCTCCTGTTTTCCATAGCAGCTTTACTGATTTTACTTCCCCACCATCTATGTATACAGGTTGCTTCCCTTTTTCCCTTTTTTTTTTTTTTTTGCTAACCTTTTTTTAATTTTTTTTTTAATA
>NW_008356258.1:2981845-3001679 GCF_000622305.1 Nannospalax galili
TTAAGGACAGTTCATAGCCACCATGTGGGTGCTGGGAAATGAACCCGGGTCCTCTGCAAGAGCAGTCAGTGCTCTTAACCGCTGAGCCATCTCTCTAGCACCTCCGGCTGAAATTTTTTTAAAAAGGCATTGGTAGTGATTTCCATTCCACCTCATTCACTTTGGTTTTATGGCTATGAAAAATAAGGACAGAATAAGTTTAATGGCAGATATTCTTCTGCCATCCACTTCTAACCTGGATGCATATTACACACCTCATTTTAATCTTCAATACAGCCAACTTGATACATATACATTTCCAAATCTTCAGTTTTCATCTTCCAATAAATATTTTAACATTATATATCAAAACTGAATGCTGTTACATTTTCTCTTTTGTATATAGTCTGACAATTTTAAGTAAAGGTCTACTCTACACAAAGCTGAACAACCTCTCAAGCTTTGAATTCATGACACTGACCTTAGACTTTCTCAGAATGATATTTAGTGCACTGTTATTAGTGAAACCTGTTCAAACACATGCCCCCATCTGCCAGCACCCCATTTGTAAAAGAGCTTCTTATTCTTGCGACTAGTACAACTCCTGCCTGCTTCCTCCCCTTCTCTACAAGCCAGCTGTATGGTAATGAGGAGGAGCAGCTGAAAACTACTGCACAGTAACAAAGCTAACAGGAGAACAGAACACTTCCCCTCTGGGAAACACTTGCAGAAGGACTGTAGCTGGTAAGCTACTAAACAGGGTACAGATCGGAATTATGTTTGTATCAGGCATCTGCGTGTGTAGGGGTTCATACATGTAAACAAGTTAAGCATGAGGTTTCCTTATGACTTTAAAAAATAAAAAAATGAAGAGAGCACAGGGTACCAAAGAAAGGTCTAAACTTCTAAATACATTTGCTAAAAAATCCAAAGTGCAGTTTTTAAAAAAGGTTTTAAAGTCTCAATTCTTATATAGTAATGAATACTTTGGTTAAGGTAATTTTTAAATATGCTAACAAGTATGTTCCATTTCTCAGTTACTAAATTTAGGGGCTTTAGAAGGAGAAAAGGTTACAGAACTTAAAATAATGGAAACTACTTATTAGACATATAAGGAACTAATACACAAATTATAAACAAATAATTGCTTTCAATTCTTACATAGCACTTGTAAATTATATTTAATGGTACTTCAAGCCATCAAATTTATTCTGAACATGGGAGTATCTCCAAACAAAATACCAAGATGTCATGTACCATTTTCTTAATTGACAAAGACATAATGGGGTTAATTTTTATACAGGGTAGTCACGCTGAATGAGTTTACATATTGTAAGTAGAACCAAATCACATTAATTTTTCATATGCAGTATCTTTCCATTTAAAGTAGATTACCAGCCACTCTGGAAACTAAAAAAAATCTGACTATTCAAAATTGGTACTGTGCATTTTCTTTTACAATTTGAAAAAAAAAAATCAAAATACTAACCCTAAAAATAAGTACTAATATATAAAAAGGATTAGTGACAATTTGTGAGTTCTTGTTACACAGCCATACTTCCTGTGGATGATTTCATTTTGCCTTTACAGCAATCCTAGGAGGTAAATACTACTATTCTCTGTTTTACATATGAGGCTCAGGAAGTCAGAGCTCTGAGAACTGAGGCAGGTCTGACCGGCTCCATCAGCCACATACTTAAGCTCCCTGCTATTCTGACATAAACCAAGAGTGAAGACTGGGTTTGCTTTCTTCATTGTTGTCTCCAAATGCCTAAAGCAGTCCTTGGATCATAGTAGTGCTGAACATGGCAAAATAATAGATGAAAATATAAATGCTCAGGGATTTTAGTTTAATTCAGGGGGAAAAAAGCCACAAAAATTTGTCAAAAGTTTGTAATAACTGTTTTGATTCTGAAAAATAGTACTTTGTCAATAAAAGAATCTTAAAGTTTGTTTGCTTATCAAGTCGACAAAAATTCTCTTAACAGTCATTTTGAAAGAGTGGTGTAAAATGATCTTAGAACTTTTGCATATTTTCATAAATTTATTTATTCATATTTTATTTGTCTAACTACAAAATGAATTTCACTCTTTTAGCCAACTTTACACAGTTCCTGACTTTGAATACAAATCAAAACTATGAGTCTTCTAAAGTAAAAACTTTTGTATAACGCATTTAAGAACTAGAATTGAACTCAACAAAGCAGTATCAACTATCCTTTTAAAAGCAAGCTATAAAAGAACAAACTTTGGACAGTAATAAAGCTTAAAAATCCACAAATTCAGACAAGATTTTAAAAAACAGTGCAATACTGCCCCTACATGTTCATACTAGTAGCAACAATAACATTTTAAAATCTAAAGTGGTAGTATAAAGATGTCTAGATAACTGAAAATCTGTTTAGCATTAAACTGTTCCCATGTGAATTATTATGAACCATGATCACACAAAAAATAATAAATAAATAAATAAATAAATAATAAAATGAAGGAAAAACAAATTTCAATTTTCAAAGTCAAACCAATAAAGAAGAAATTTAAGGTAGGGGCTGGACAGATGGCTCAGCGGTTAAGAGCACTGACTGCTCTTGCAGAGGACCCGGGTTCGATTCCCAGCACCCACATGGTGGCTAACAACCATCCTTAACTCCAGTTCCAGGGGAATCCAAAGCCCTCTTTTGACCTCCACAGCTTTGCACGACAAGGGTGCACTCACATACATGGAGGCAATACACTTGTACACATAAAATAAAAAATGATAAATAAAATATTTTTTAAAAAAGAAATTTAAGGTAACAGAATTTTATTCAACATTACAATATATTTTTTCTTCTCAAAACAGATCTCCTTATATCACCATATGAAGCTATCATAAAATCACCAGAACAAGCAAGCTAACTAATGGGCTATGTGCTCTTAGCATCAATATTTAACCTTTTCTGTCTTGGGTTTCTTTATGCCTACATTTATCAGACAGGAGGTTCAACTTACAAGTCTTGGTTTAATTGTAAGTAAAATTCAAAGAACACATGCATGAAATTCTACCACAAAATGGTTCAAGTTAACTGCTGATATCAACATCTGACATAAACAATGGGTCAGGTCAATGCAATGATACGAAGCATTATTTAAAATTAAGAGTCACTGGTACCAAATGGCAACTGTGAAATAATCTAACCCTCAAAGAAAAACAAACATGCAAACAATACTAGTGGAACAGAATATGTGTGTTTATAAAATGATAAGAAAAGCTTGCTACTGCATAGTTCAACAGCTCTTAAAAATACTCCATGAAAGAAAAGAGAACTTCAAGAACAATATTAATGTTTGAGAAATGTAGGTACATGCAAAAGGAAATAACTGAATTGCAGACTCCTAACATTTACAATACCAGTGGCTTAACTACAAGTGGCAGAACTTTTTTGCTACTACTTCTGTAGTAAAATTTACGCAGCATTTTAAAAAAACTCTTAGATTATATCATTATTATTTAGTTGGTTTATATGTTAGACACAATTTATGAAGCTTTTCACAGTAATTCAGGGAGAGGGCCAAGAACCCCAATTCTCACTCAGGGATAAGTGAGAAACAAGCCACTGAGATGCACTTGACAAAATATTGAAGAGTCTCCAAGAAAGCTTTCTTATTAAAACATGAGCAAGATGAAATCCTTAAAGAGAATTAACAATATGCTCTATTACTGGGTTATTTGAGAACAAGCAGGTTATACATTTCAGTAAGGGCCATTAACAATTCAAATCAGGTAAAGCGTATGTATCCCTGTGCACACGCATACAAAAAAAATAACACAAATTACCACCAACTAATTTAAAATTAAAGTGCATAATAAGAGTTTGCTGACACACTGTTTTTGTTGCGGGGGTGTTTTTGGTTTTCACAAACCAAAAACCACAAATGCATCCTAAGTGCCTCTGACTATGCCTGGCTTATTTACTATATATTTGCTGAATGAATTAATTAATAAACGAACTCATGTACCTATGGGCTTTCTTCTTGTTTTGAGACAGGGTGTCACTATGCAGCCCAGGATGGCCTGAACTCATAAACCTTCCTACCTTAGCCTCCCACGTGCTAGTGCTACAGGTATGTACCACCATGTCCAAGCTTACTCCTGTGGCTTTTAATATATGACTATACAATGAGAATAGAAGATGCATCTCCTAGAGATAGAAAGGCATCTATGGTCTCCTTAAAGGAGGCTTGCTCTGTTTAACCCATCTTCATAACACTAGCAAAACATATAGGGAACACATGTAATTTGTACTGGAAGAGTATTATTATTATTATTATTATTATTATTATTATTATTAGCCTTGTTCCTATTTAAAGCACAACTGGGAAAACTTTATAAAGTGTGGCTGGAGTTCTTTTCCATCACTCAAAGTATAAATCTGCGGGACTGGAGAGATGGCTCAGCAGTTAAGAGCACTAGTTGCTCTTGCAGAGGAACAGGACTTGATTCCCAGCACCCACATGGCAGCTACAAACTGTCCATAACTAGAGTTCCAGGTGATCCAACACCCTCTTCCGACCTCCGTGGGCACTGCACGACATGGATGCACTTACATACATGCAGGCAATACACTCATACACATAAAATAAAAATAAATAAAATATTTAAAACAAATTTTAAAAGTATAAATTTGCTGTATCTTAATCACTGAAGAAAAATAATATTTAAACTCCAAGCTGTCATTATATTATATGGACCTGCCTATACCTAGCTTAATAAAATTTAGCTACTCATTTATGTAATATGTTTTTAGGTATTTAAATGTGCATATATAGAGACTTAAAAGCTTAGACTACTCTAATATTTTAAAGTACATTCCATTTTTTATATGTGAGTAAGACAGCTGTACAACTTAAGTCTGTTGAGTTAGCTCTATAATTTTGGTGATAGCTATTTTTTAAAGTATTTTCTAAGGTTTTAATTTTTTATTTATTTTACGTATGAGTGTTTTGCCTGCATGCAATGCCCACAGAGACCAGAAGAGAGCATCAAATCCCCTAGAACTGAAGTTACAGATGGATGCTAACAGCCACGTGGGTGCTTGGAACTGAACCTGGTCCTCTGTGAGAGTGCCATCTTATCAGCCCCAGTGACTGCATTCTTAAATGTACATTTTGGATTTTAGATAGGTAGTGACATTATACTATATAGATTACAAAATACTTCTAACTACATTACACATCAATGTTTCTATAGTAAAATACATGATTCCTCAAATAATAAAGGCAGTTATCTTATGTTAGCTTTAGGTTAAGTCTTGACACCTTTATTTTAAAATTTTTAGTTTTCAGAGCTTGTTAGGCTCATCTGCAGGCAAGAGACTGGGTAATTTATTTCATACTATTTACCCTGCCAGGAGATGATGTCTAAATTTATTTTTAGCATATTCTTCATCTGTCTTCTACAAGTCTTAATAATCAATTCCTTTCTGAAAACATTAAGCTACAAATATAAGTAGCTTTGCCCTCTAGTGTTAAGGTTATTAGCAATTTATATAAAATGTTATGAATTAGCAAGAGATAATTCAGTTATTTCCTCAACATAAGTTGTAGATTTATATATGGTGTGCTTATTTATGTTCTATTTAATAACTAAGGTACAACCCAATACTAAGACCCCAAAACAAAAATGTCTAGAGAGCAATGTAATAATTATATATTGAGCTCATCATAAATTATGAAGAATGGAAGAATTACATGTCTTATATACAGGTTCATTGCATACATTCAATATTTTTTGGCTGGCATTAATATTAATAATAAACCAATGATAAAGTACAAGTGAATAATTTGTTGCAATCTAATTAAAATCTCAGTATTGTGTGAAAAAGGTAGGTAATAATCTGTTAACTTAGGAAGTCCTCATTCCAGATCAGTACATAGCAGTGTTTTTTGTGAGTCCAGAGTCTGACTGCCTGAGTCAGAAGTAAGGCTACATCACTCATGAGTTGTGGGGCAAGTTATTAAGCCTTCCACTCCCTCAGATCCCTAAACTGTAAATAAGGATAACATAATTCAACCTACTTCATGAGGTTATTTTAAGTATTGCACGATTTTTTCTGTGGAAATAAAGTATTTCTGTACACCCAGTTAGATGTTTTCATTACCTGGTTTTCTTGTCATCAAAACATTAGTATTAGCAAAAGATTTATTTTGGGTCTCCTAAGTTGCAGAAGAGAATGGCCTTTTTCTCTCTAGTTTTATTAATCCACAAGTTACAGAAAAGCTCTCAGATCTTTGCCAGGTACTCAGTGTTTATTGGCTGACATTAATATTCAGACGTGAGCAATTTGCAGTAGTATAACTAGTATGAAAAAAACAAGATGTAAGCACAAGCAACAATCCAAGCACCTTTTCATTCCTCTGGTCAGCTGCTTAGCAAGTACTGTGTTTTAAAACAAAACTGCTATAATGAGGGGCTGGAGCGATGGCTCAGCGGTTAAGAGCACTGACTGCTCTTGCAGAGGACCCAGGTTTGATTCCCAGCACCCACATGGCGGTTACGAAGTGTCCTTAACTCCAGTTCCAGGAAAATCCGAAGCCCTCTTCTGACCTCCGCAGCATTGCATGACACGGGTACACTCATATACATGCAGGCAATACACTCGTACACATAAAAAATAAAAATAATAAATAAAATATTTTAAAAACCGCTATAATGAAATACTGGTGGTCCCCTCCTTCCCACAGTACTTTGTACAGAATCCATTTAAGCAAATATCCTTTGTAGTGCAATGGTTCGAGCTTTTATCACTAGATGTAAGATATTTAAAAGATTGTAATTTTTCACACTTGAATAACCATGTCATATACATACAGGAAGCTTCATCGCTGCATTTACAGTCACTGACTTGCAGGTACAAAGAGTACAATCTCCAGGGATTTTAGGATTTCTATTTTGCTTATTCATGTCTGAGGCATGAAACATTCTCAGGAAGGAAAAGACTGATGGATTTTTAAATAGAATGGTGTTACAGAGTAGCTAACAATAACTATCTATTTTTTTAATACAGTAATTGGTGGTGATAAAGGTCACCAGAAGATTTGAAAATGTCAATATTTTTGAAGTTCCAACGGAGCACATGTGTATAGAAAACACTTAAAAAGGGAAAAAAATAAAATCCCATTAAAAGCCCTCTCTAAACTGACTCCTACTGCCACCCTTTCTTCCTCTTCTTCAAATATGTTTTTTCCTTCATTTTGACATTTTCAAGCTCCTTAGGCTTCCTAAATTACTCTCAAAAGTACCTCCCAAATAACTACACTGTACATTTGTTTCGCCTTCATTTTCAAAATTGGTAGGTAGTAATTACTTTTAAAATTAAGTGTCAAACTGTATCTGAGTTTAGTTAAATTTAGAAAATGAAATATTCAAAATCACAGCTGCACAGTCATTTAAAAACATTTAGTAAACAAAAACATGCCATGTTCTAACAGTCAGTACAAAAACTCCTTAGAGAATTTTCCAATTTTAATAGATATCTCAACAAGCCAGTCATAGAAATATTTATACTAACTCTCTTTTCCTATGACTTAGAGCATAAAAAGATATTAAAAATAACTTCAGGTTTCTAAGAGTTTATAACCTGAGGATATAAAGCGGTCCACAGCACTACTAATCTGTCCTAATCACCTCCAGGCCAGGGGTAATGCAGGAGTGCAGTGAGATTGAGGGCAAGGGGTGAGATAACATTGGCCAAGCCAGTTATCTTGGGGGGAGGGGGGTGTTTTACCAGCTGAGCAGGCGGAGCTGTGTGGGCCTGGAAAGGACCTGGAGAGAGAGGCACAGATAATACAGGGAGACATGATGATAGTTTTAGAAGTTCCAGTATATGTTAAAGAGATATTCATCTATGTCTGTCTAGTCAGCTAAGAGTTTCTTGAAACAGAATTTCATGCAATCTCTTGGCCATCAAGACATTTTAGAAGAGGAGACTTAATACAACTACTTTACATGAGAGTTAATCACGGCTCAAATGGGAGGAAAAAAAAGGTAAGCCAGACAGTGGCTAATTGACAAAGCTATGACAAAAATGTTAGACCTAAGAAACAGTGCTATAGGAAACAGACAAGTATTTCTGCAGCTGCTCCTGCTAGCAGAAGTACTCTACTAGTAGATTATTAATAGCAGTACACTAAGGGAGAGGCTGTCATTTATACTGTAAAAATATCTCACTAAAACTCAGAAATGTACATATGTATAATGTGACATAAAAACGGCAATACCTACTAGAAGACCAGTAATAAAAAATACACTGGATCAGTAATAAAATTTTAAAAATCATACACACTGGCAATCTTTTAGATAAAAACACAGAGCACAGTTTTAGAGCTATGAAACGAATAGAAAAAAGATATAGTTGGATATAATATAAGTGACAAGAATACAGCAAATGTTATTTTCTACAATAAAGAATAAGGTCACTATGAACAATTTTGGATTTATTTACCGTTTTCCTCATGAAGTATAATGACACATACTTAAAGGAAGAATGATAATATGGTGTCAGCTAAGTAATGGCCAGAAGGCCCCTGTTATTTTTTTAATTGGTACAATTTTCTGGAAAATAACTTATCAGTATATCTCCTAATAATGCAAGATTTACTCTCCTTGACCAAATAATTTTACATCTAGAAATCTGTGCACAGTGAAGTGGTTAAAGATTTTCCCATATACGCTAGACCTGTCACCGTCCATCACCAACTCTGGAAGGATCACAGCACTTTTATGTACAGGTCAGACACCTACAGTCTTGGAGAAACACTAGCAGTATATTACAAATGGGTCCAACTTCCATTTTGTTGAAAAATAATTAAATATTTACATCTATTGTTGTGGTTGTTTCTGAGCAGTGGAATTACTAATAATTTAGTAAGCTGTAAAGAAAAAAATTCTCTATGTTTTATATAATATAAGCAAGCCCTATTTTAAGAGGCAAAAGATTAACTATTGGAGGAAAATAAAATTTCACCTTAAATAAAATTAGCCATCTAACTCAGATAAAACTTTTTCTAATCTTTTTGAGAGAGTGTCTCCCTTTAGCCCCAGCTGGCCTAGAATTCAGAGAGATCAGCCTTCCTCTATCTCCAGAGTGCTGGGATTAAAGGCATGCTCCACACCAGGCCAAGCTCAACTCAGATAATCTTGGGACTATCAAATTACTAAATTCAGAAGGGTAGTGATTTCTAAAGGTCCACTAAAAGAATATAATGATTAAAATTAAATACAGCTTTAACTAACTGAAGACTATATACACAAATCAGGTTATGTCTGAAAGAGAATATCAAAATTGTGAATACAGCTTTGTTTCTGGTAACAGCACGAGACTGAAGAAAATACCTGAATGCAGCACAGCACTGGTGAAAAGGTATGGTATGACACTGCTTTTATCGTTGACACAAGTACTGACTGAACAAATGGATGGGGATGGCACTGCACCACATTGAAGGGTAACCTGTCAGACACTCTGCTTTCAATGCTGCTGGCTAAACCACCAAGGATGAGGTATGATCTCCCAGCTAACAGAACAACAAATAACGAACAAGCAAACAATCCAACATTTCAAATTTTTGATGAGTAAAACTGTTACATAATTTGTAGTATAACTTAGTTTAAAATTTTTTAAGTGATTACATAAGAAATTTATAGTATATAAATGAACTGTGCTATAAAAAGCAATTTGAAGGCCAATGTTTTGATACTTTGAATGTATTTCCCCAAAGAAATAAATTTTGACAGTGATGGGCTCCCAGACTTACCTTTCAAAAAACTAATATAACAGTCGTTGAAAAGTGTCAAGTTTATAAGAAAGAAATGTGTATATAGGCCACAAAAGCTAGCAGAAATAATAGCAAGGGCCTGTAAGGTCAAAGTCTGGAAATTAAATATCAGCTCAACTATGTATCAAGAAACTGGGAATGTTAACTTGTTTAAGGCCTCAGTTTCCTCATCTACTGAATGAAGAAACTTCTTGATTTACGGTATTTAATTCACATTTAAGTCAGTTAAGTTTTAAATCAGTTTAAAAGAAAAATATCCAGAAAGAAGAGTACTTAGTATATATAATGAGTTCTTTAAAAACCAAGGGTGGTGGTGTACACCTATATTCCCAGTACTTGGAAGGCTGAGGAGACACTCCAGTTCAAGGCTAGCCAGAGCTAGACAGCAAGTCTGTCTCAAGAAACAGACCCTCTGGCTGAATGAAGTCTTGCCATACAAACCCAAAAACACTGGAGTCATGCCAACATCTTTATCTGACTATAAACTACACAACCTGGTTTTATAATCTTCCCCCTCCAAAAAAAAAAAATCTTATATAAAACCATCAGTTCCATCTCATTTCAAAATTTCTGCCAAAATAGTAACACTGAAGAATAATTATTAAAAAAAAAGTCTTATTAAGTAAATAAATGCATAAGTGCTCCAAAGTTAAAGTGAGTGAATCAGACTTATACACTAAAAGTGATTTTCTGCTGGGCATGGTAGCACACACCTTTAATCCCAGCACTAGGGAGGCAGAGGCAGGCGGATCTTTGTGAGTTCCAGGACAGCTGGGGCTACAATGAGACCCTGTCTCAAAAAGACCGATTTAAAAAAAAAAAAAAAAAGTGATTTTCTTCCAACATGTTTTATTAATCGTCAGAATTACCATTATTACTCTTAGTAAAAAGAAAAAAAAACGCATCCTTGTTTCAGATATGTTCAAAGTATGAAAAGATATAACTTAAGATTTCAGCAATATGGAATTAGCATAATTAAAAGCATTCCAATTTCAAAGGAAAAATACAATAACTGATGCCAAATTACTGCTCCACTAAAGGATAATCAGGACTTTTTAAAATTATAGGCTATATTCCCAAATTTCCCTGATACTAAGAATTACTTGTAGAACTTTAAAATTTTTATTATTTTTCTTTATTGTGTATGAGTGTATTGCCTGCATGTATGTAAGTGCACCCATGTTGTGCAATGTTTGGGAAGGTCAGAACAGGGTGTTGGATCCCCTGGAATTGGAGTTAAGATGGTTATTAGGCACCATGTGGTGTTGGGCATTACTCTTAACCACTGAGCCATGTCTCCAGCCCTGTAGAACTTTTTGAAAAAGATTTATTTATTTTAAATTACATGTGTATTTGTGTGTCTATATGTGTGCATGTGCATGTAAGTGCAGGTGCCTGCAGAGTCTAGAAGAAGGCACTGGATCTCCTGGACCTGGAGTTATAAGTAGTTATAAGCCACCTGACATGGGTGCTGGGAACTAAACCCGGTCTTCTGCAAGAGCAGTACATGAGTCTGAGCCCTGTCTCCAGGCCCCCGTGGAACTTATTTTTAACAAATAGCTGGTACATTCTCAATACTAAAATATTTGTATTTAGTAGTAATTTATTAGTGGTTAGTTTACTATTTATTTGCTGTTATATTAAATCCAATGCTCACACATTTCAGATGAGAGCTTGGAAAAATTTTAACTATAAACTTGACTACCAGCATTAATATTATATTTCATAGTAAGATAAACAAATTTCCTAAAAACATTTGAAGACATGTAAGGTGACATTACAGTTTTAAAGACTTTTTCATAATTTTCAAACTGTTGTCCCTTTAATTTTCTTTAAAACATTAACCATGCAAATGTTAACTGACTCAGCATCCATGATAGAAGGATGTTTTTCCACTTTTACTAGGTGAGGCTTACACAGTTTTATAAATACTAACTATATATTATGTTCAGCTCAGTACTCGCAAGAATGTTCTATGAAATACAGAGGCTATCTACCCTGCACACTGTGCTGTCAATAGTGCAGTAATGTGCTTAAAAGCATTAAATATATCTAATATAAGAACTCTATGCCAAGCACAAAATATGATTAATTATAAATCATTTCAGAAGTCCTTTTAAAATTTTTGCTAAAGAAAAATATACTTTAAAAAAAGAAATACACTTAAATATTTGTTATAAACTGTACTAAGGAAAGAGAATTTAATGAAGAGAAGGCAAATCCATTTAAAGCTACCTACATTAATCACTTGTGGAAAGAGAGGATCTATTCTCATAACCCTCTTCTATTTCAATGAGTCAGACCCAATAAGTCATGCAATCATAAACTATTGCCAGACACAGAAAAACTGAATGTATTATTTAAGGACAACTTTTTGAACGTTCTAAGAAATTATTTCTAAATTTTCTAGTATGACTTTTATTTTCATACTTTGTTCTATCATAGTATTGCAACTGCAAGGCTAGAATTCAATATAGCATAGTAACCTAGAAAAGTCAAACAGAGCAGTGACCCTAGAAAACCCTCAAGGAAAGCCTTGAGGTTCTTCATTAATTTTTCTTATAGAATCTTCTCCTATACCATTTCAACATAATGTCCAAGTTAGAAGATGCGTTGTGCCCATGAAGTCCCCTCTACACTAAAACTGCATTCATTCTATTACAAACAAGAGTAAAATAAAACAAGAGAGAAAAAGGAACTTGGCTGTTAATGTTTTAACTGTTCAGCTATAAAAAAGAACTCATACTTTTTATAGGTTTAATAAGTTTCTTTTGTAAACTTATTTGTATTGGTATTTTATCTATAGAAATATTAATTATTTTATTAATGACTTTAAGAGTACAGAGACCTCTTATAAAATAACTTAATTCGGGCCAGTGACCTCATTTCAGAAAAGCTATAAAACTGAGAAGGTGAAAGAAGACAAATTAAGAAAACATTGTGAAGACGTAGGAAAGAAGAAAAGAAACAATATCAGAGACATATTCCATTTTAACTTTACTGAAAATGTTTTCTAACATGGCTGCCACTTGCTTTGGGTACAAGCAGAAACAACTCAAAGGGAACTAAGCTGATCAGAAAAAATATTTTTGCAAAGACTAAGTCTTAGTAAAAGAAGATTCTCTTTACAAAGATAAAACTATTTTTCTAGTGTTATGGGTTATTCTACTTAATTAAGAAGATAAATACCTTCTTTAGTTAAAAGAAAAGTAAATGCATAAAAGACACGGGACAGTGACAGTACTGATTAAACAAGTACTTATTTAATTACAGAGACAGGAGTGTGTGTAGCACACATGTACTTGGGCTCAATGTGTTCAGAATCATAAACATATTTCAGATCTAAAAATCTGTCACACTAGTAAATAATTCAAAATGGCAACACCTACTAACTCAGAAGATACAATGCTTAGTTCACACCAACAGCTTCAGTGTGCCACACTGAAGAACAACCGATTGTGACTTGATTATACATTAACACCCATTCTGTAAAACATGTTAGTTCAGGACATCTATATATAAATTTTATCACACAAGAACACACTAATTTTGTTTAAGCAAAAAAGCAATGCCTCTCTTATGTTGTTTTAATTTATGAAACAATATTAAAAAATATCCAGCTTCAAGGGCCAAAGAAGCCTATAGACCTGGACTGCTCTCTGAGCTAGATGCTATATGGCCCATGCCTAAGCACCACCAAAAGCTTCCAGTCTCTCATGCAAAATAAAAGATGCAAAACTGAGCTTGAAATATTTGCTGACATATTTCAAAACACCTTTTTCACACTTATCAGCTCTAAACAAGTTTACAGGATTCTCATCACATGAAAAATAAATGAGATAAAAAGGAAGGTTGGGTTAATCCTGCTCTCCAGGCTTGAGTTCATCAACTATTACTTCGACTTTCACTGGCTACACAATGCATTGTTTGCTTTTGTCATAAATATAAATATGAAATCTTAAGCATGGTTCACTGGAAGCAGAAGTACGTCATTTAAATAAACACGCATACTTTCCAAATGTGTAACACTTACCCGTCTTCGACAAAAGGGCAGGCCTTGGGCAATGATGCTAATGCTAAATATCTTCATCACAGTTTGATGTGGTAGAGGCTCTTTTGTACTTTTAAGATCAACAGGAACCAAGCCATGGTTTACAGTAGCTTTTCCCGGTTTTGACATTTTAAAACTCCTCTTGGTTGATGAATACTTTCTACATGTAATACAGGCACATTACTAAAATACTAATCACCAATTTTTTAAAAAATGAACAGTAGTTTTAAAAGGCTAAGGACCCAAAGCCTGCTGCTTTTCTCTTTCAACCTTCTCCTTGTGAATGTCCTGACCTGTCTGAGGCTTGGTGAAGTGCAAACTGTCCTAGAATAGCCAGGAATTATAAACTCCTGAAGTGAGCGCTCCTGCTGCTGCCAGTCAAACAGCTGGTGAGCTCCCATAACCAAGTCAGTGGTGTGGCTACAACCAAAGCAGGGCTGGGCTGCGGGGTCCTGTGATACTTCTCCAACTAAACAACTAGGTGCTCCTGAGAAACTGAAAGTAAAATTCTTTACAAGATAAATCTCTCTCTCTCTCTCTCTCTCTCTCTCTCTCTCTCACACACACACACACACACACACACACCTCTATCTTTTCTTACATATCTTATTAAGTCTTCCTTACCCAAATAGCATCATAATATCTGCAGAATTTGGCTTCATATTTAAGGAGCATTTATGCATATTAAGGGAAATACATAAATGTTTGTTCACCTCATCTATATTAGTGAGTGCTTTTTCCCAACTGTTTGTTAAGTGTGCCCTTTTACTTTTCTGCACAAACCAGATTATCTGGCTCTCTGAAAAACTAACTGGTTCTATTATAATAGTCACATGACTGATCAAGGACATATAAAACAGTATCATTTGTAAAATAACCTATAATGGGCAGTTCCCACAGTCATGTGTCACCTAACAGCAGGCTCTACCCTAAGAAATACACTGTAGTGTGTGAACAGTGTCATGTGCACACAACCAGGTTACAACACTAGGTAATGCAACCTTGTGGTGACTGAAATGTCAGCCAATGTATTAAAATCCCTGCTTCTTAATTTCTACAGTATAAGAGTCAGATAAATTCTCCTAAAACACAGGAAAACTGGAAATCCATAAATTGATATGGTGGGGGGGAGGGTACAACACTGACAGCCAACATAACATATCTTCAGGCCCACAGCCTTCAGAATAAATGTTCCTAACCTCCTTTTAGTCTCGGCATCCCCTCCGATATTCACTTTACTTTCTACAGTAAAACTGTTTTTGTTTGTATAATATGACCTTTACTCATACTTTGTCTGTCTCATTAGAGCATTGCTTTTACTAATAGCTCTATGGCATATTATTCCTTCCCAGTAATTACTATCTATTGTTTTAATATTATAATACAGTTTTATATAGACAGATATTTTTTATTTTCAGAAACAGTATGTTTCAATGATAATCTTTGAAACAATTAGCCCTTCCAATTCCTTTAAAATAAATGACACTTCAGTGTAGAAAAAAAATCAGAAGATGGCAGCATATTCCATAAGTTTAACATTCATTCTGCATAGAAAAAACTTACCAAGCATTTAATTTTTACTTAACCCACTGGCTAATGAAGTAGCATACTGAACACTGTAAGCACTTTTATATTTAAAAGTCCTCAAAATCCTTTAAAGTCGCATGTATTTATACTCAGGAATTTTAAATATGAGGAAGATCTATGATATCTTTGAAGTACAAGCAGGGGAGAACTTGGACTTTAAAAGAACTTGAAATGGGAAAATTTTCAAATGAACATCAAGTTTCTGCTTCAGTTTCTAAAGAACTAAAGAATTATTATGAAGAACAACCAGAGTTTCCATGTTCATGTAATTATGTATGATAATAATGGAACTAAAACTGTATGAGAATGAACATTGTTTATGCTAGACACCAAGTTTTCAGAAGCACAGAGTGGTGCATTCTAAATCAATTCTTCAAATTGGTAAACAGCTGCCCTCAGCTGGAGAGTACGGGGCATTGCAACTCTAGCAAACCTAACATAAATGGAATGGTCTTAAACCATGTACTTTTACAAAAAGAATAATTCTAGTGGCTGAGGGAAGTAAATACTAACCTTCAAATTTTTAGGCTTCAGGGAACTGAATTTCTGAAATGATGTTCCTAATCTAAAATAGGAATGCACAAAATACCAAAACCTTCAACTATACAGAAAAACCTAAATAACCCAAATGAATGAAGGAACTCATAGACAACATGTAAAGAACCTTAACTGTCAATACATTAAAAACTGGAGCTCTTACCTCAACTGTACCTTTGAAATGTTTGAGATACTATTAGTTACCAAGCTTCTGCCCCAACTCCAGTTGAGACTTTTAAAGAATAGACAAGTTCTTTTTAAGATGATACCAGAAATAATAAATCAATACATCATACCAGATGGGGTCAGGGAATCAAAGTGTTCAGTCTACACACTGACTCTATAGGGTATGATTTTTGTGCCTCAATTATACCTAAACCCTATCTACTCCATGACACGGCCATGATCACTGAATGAGTTAATTTAAGTGTGTAGACTAATGCTTCACATCTAGAAAGTCCTTAATCCTGTTAAACTGACAATTATCACTACTTCTATCAGGGAGAAAGAGGGAGGGAAGGAGGGAGGGAGGGAAATTGAGCATGGTGGTCTTTGTTTATAATCCTAATAACTCACTGGCTGAGGCTGAAGAATCATAGGCTAAACTATGTAGCAACGACATAGATATACTGTCTTTTCAAAAGTAACACATGGAGCTTAACATATCACATGTCAATTTCTAAAAACAGTGATTCTAAAACTCACCTCTAACCTTGGAGTAGAGACTATCAATAAGTTTGAGCATTCTGACAATCTTTTAGTTAAAAATTAAGCAACAGTATTGTAGCCACAGTATCTGAAGCATTTAAGAACCCCCATTCTTTGTTAACATCCAGGAAGTGTTCACTACTAGGAAATTAATCATATAAATCCCTTATTTTGCCTATTTACAACTTTCTGATTTTTCTTCTAAAAATTTGCTTTGGCAAAAACTATTATATAAAAATATATATAAAGGGGCTGGAGAGATGGCTTAGTGATTAAGAGCATTAACTGATCTTGCAGAGGACCCAGGTTTGAATTTCAGCACCCACACATGGAGGCTAACGACCATCTATAACTCCAGTTCCAAAGATGCTCTCTTCTGACCTTCTCAGGCACTGCACAACATGGATACATATACATACATGCAGGCAATACACTTATACACATAAAAAATAAAATTAATAAGTATTTTTTTAAATATATAAAATATCAGCAATATGGTATTTGCAAAATACAATACAAATCCAAACACTCCAATTCTTACAATAAATACTGTTACAGCTACTTACTCTGCATCTTTCTTTCATTCATAGTATTATAGAGGCCAGGATTCAACTTTTTACCAAAGTTGCAGCATGTAAGAACATAAAAACCTTTCATTTTTCATAAATTATTCCTGAATCAGCTAAAACAAATCACTTAGAAGACACAAGCTTATCTACAAGTACAAATAGGTTTCTGTTGTTGTTGACAGTTCTCAGACAAGGTCTCATTACACTGTACAGGCTATCCTCCAACTTATGGGCTCAAAGGATCCTCTTGCACTAGCTTCTGAGTGTCTGGACATATGCCATGGCATTCAGCTCTAAGAACAACTGATTAATTTTACATCATGAGTTTTCAAAGTCTCATCTCAAAATTTTAATAGGAAGAATAGTAACACATGCCATTGAATTTCAGTATTATTCAATGCTTTTGTTAAGCAAGAAATGGCATTCTTTGTGAAACGGAAAATTCCAGACACTCAAAATTAATAGCACCACTAAGGTGAATGAAAAGCCTTCTGATGGAGAACATGGTGTTATTTAACATACTCTACTACACTGGAATTTACCCTAAGATGTTACCTTCTGTGCTGAATCAACCTGCAGTCTTTCATCACACCAAAGAAATCAGACTGTTTAAGTATTCCCCTAAGCAATGCATGCATGAATATAGAACAATTAAAACAAATAGGGAAACAGTCACAAATCAAGAAATTAAGTTCCCTGCTTAATAATAGGTGAGTTCTCATGATTGAATTAGTAATAACTTTAAAAGAAATAACAATGTCACTATCTCAACTGTAGAAAAATACAACGCAATATAAAACAAAAACTTCAATATATGGTGTGCCCTACAAAAATTAAACAGTGCTCATAAAAATAGATGAATTAAATTGCTTTTATAAAAATTAAAATCATATTTAGATGATTTCTAAAGATGCTCTAAAAACATTTGAATATTCAAAGTGATTACAACTTTCAGTGTTATTGAGTCATCATACCATGTAAACATGCCTAATGGAGCATGTTATATTACTATACTTGCTATTAAGTTTTACCATCTATGCATCAAGAACGTGGTACCACCTAACTACTTAAAAGAGAAAGTTGCTTAGGTTCTTCATCAGCACAGAGTATATGCGGGTGTTATAAAAATGGGCAGCCTGACGCCAGGCGTCAGTGACACATGCCTTTAATCCCAGCACAGGCAAGCAGATCTCGTGAGTTCAAAGCCTACCTGGGCTACATAGAAGTCCAGGCCAGCTGGGGCTAAAGGGAAACCCTGTCTCAAAAAGACACACACACACACACACACAGACACAAAGTGTGGCCTAGTAACTACACATCCACAAAGTAAAAGCGTTGTATGCTCACATGTACATACATATAAAGCATTTTAAAAAATATTTTATTTATTATTTTTATTTTATGTGTATTGTGTATTGTGTGCATGTATGTGAGTGCACCCATGTTGTGCAATGCCACGGAGGTCAGAAGAGGGCGTCAGATTCCCCTGGAACTTGAATTAAGGACAGTTTGTAGCCACCATGTGGTTGCTGGGAATCGAACCCAGGTCCTCTGCAAGAGCAGTCAGTGCTCTTAACCTCTGAACCATCTCTCATACAGAGCATTTTTAAACAAACAAAAATCCGCAAATACCAGGGTATAATAAAGTATTGCAGCTATTTTGATTTATATGCTAAAAGGCTAGCTGAAGGACATTTGGGCTATTTGAAGTCCCATCGGACATTTCCAGTTATTTCCAAATAATTAGTTGAAAATAAGTTATAAATTAAAAGGTAAAATATCAAAAAAGTCCCCCCAAATGATCAGTTTGTGACAAAAATGATAGGATACCACATGTTCTATTTTAAATTACTAATTTATTAATAACTAAATTATTGTTTGACTAAACTATTCTCTTAGCATCCTTTCCACTGTATCACCTCAAGTTGATACCCCACGTGACTTAGTAATTCACAAAGAACACTGGGTAACTCAAATTTTAGTTTCAGTTCTACCACTAACTGGTAACCTTGAACTTCTCATCTGACACTTCAGACTTCAAAAGAGGAGGCTGGAATAGAAGACTGGTAATAAAAACCTTTACAGTTTTAATTACATATTATAGCTCTATTAGTTTCATACAGGTCTTGTAATGTTGGATTATCAATTTAGTGAGGTTTCTCTTATTATAGTTTAGCGATTAACAAAGTTAGTTTTAGATACATCCCAGGACTGGCAAAATGGCTTGGTGGGAAAAGGTGTTTGTTGCCAAACCTAAATAACCTGAGTTGGATCCCCAGGACCCCACACGGTAGAAGAGAATGCACACTCACAGGTTGTCTTCCACACAAATACGTTTCTCCCAGACACAAATAAATGTTACTTAATTTTTTAAAAAAAACACATCTAAATAAAATTCACTGCTTTAATTCATTTGTTTATTCTTTCTAACAACAGCATCTGTGTCTGTGTGGTAGATAATGTAACTGAGATACATTATAAAGAAAAAATATATTGGAAAAATGTTATAGACAATTTTTAAAGCAATGAAAAGATAAAATTCAAGAAATTAACTATAATAATTTATATATTTTATTTATTGCTCCTGCCT
>NW_008356258.1:3001727-3044293 GCF_000622305.1 Nannospalax galili
ATTTTAAAAATAACCTTTGTATATTTTAAGTATATTTGTGTCTAAGAACTTTTAACTTCATACCAAAACTTTTCCTCATTCCTTTTATTGGGCATTTAAAGAAATATTTGAGATTAAAAACAAAAATCCAGCTTTCAGATTAATTTTTAAAAATATTCCAGTAATGCAGAGTATGAAGTCCTCTATGATTATAATATGATTTCTTGTGATTTTTAACTCCCACACTGTGTGCTGGGTTACCCCAGCTGCTAAACTGGCCTTCCACAGCTGCTCGCCAAGAATTTAGCTGAGGATTAATATAGTTATACCTTTATGTCAACTATGATAAAAATAGTAATACATAGTAATTACAGGTATTTCAGTCATGCAAGAATGCCACTCCATGTGATGATAAAGAGATTGAAAGCAACTTATTTTCTACAGTTTTCAAAAAGAAAAGGTTTTAAACTACATTATTTCAATTATATTCACGAGCAAACTTAAGCATAGTTCACCAACCTTTCAACTCAAATAAATTAAATATTACCTATCAATCATTTATTTTTCCTATAAAAATCCTGAAGACTGCAAGCCAGGAAGTGTTTGAGACAAGGTCTCACTATGTAACCCAGGCAGGCCTTAAACTCACAATTAGCAGAATCAGAGCACCCTGGAGGCTGAGATAGAAGAACCACTGTAAACTGAAGGCTAGACTAGAAATAGTGTGGCATCTTGTCTCAACAAACAACAAAAGACTTGTCAGTAAGTTAACAGTAAGTAACCTAGTAAGTTTTGTTACACTAACTTAAACTAAACTAACCTAAGCAGTAATGCAGGAAACTCACCAAATTTATAATTCAATACACTGGAAGGATTTCTCCAGGAAAACTAGAAAGATTAACTTTTAGACATGTAAAATATCCCACAGAGTGTGTACAATTTTAAAAAGCAACATAGTAAATATCGGGGAAGAGGGCACAGAAATCAGGGATGGGGAGTGAATACAAGGAAACAAGAGTTTTCCAGGCGACTACGAACTTGGCTCATATGAACATATAGCAGTGGTGACCGCATGCACAATACCCATGCAAACTCGAACCAGACAAAAGCACAGCATAGAACTGGGGAAGTGGGTAAGAAGTCCCAACCTTAGCTGAGGAACTATTGGCAGCTGATCACTGCTGGGTGAGGGAGAATTGAGGCAGAGGCAGGTGGATCTCTGTGAGTTCAAGACCAGCCTGGTCTACATAGTGAGTTCCAGGCTAGCTGGGCTTACAGGGAGACAGAAAAGAGGAAAGGGGAAGGGAAAGGGGGAAGGAAAGGGGAAGAGGAAGAGGAAGAGACGAGATGCAGAGAAAAGAAAGGGAAAATAAAATAACTTGATTCCTATAATCCTTGAGTATGTTTGTAATAGAAAGATCTTGAGTGTTAAGAGGAAAAAATTAGGGGCTGTGGAAATAACACAAGTGCAAGAGTAAGGACCTGGATTCAATCACCAGCACCTACATCGAAAAGTAAATAAAGTTGAGTCCAAGTGCCTGTAATCCCAGTGCTCATCGGGAAGAAGAAAGGAGGATCACTGAGGCTTGCTGGCCAGCCAGTCTAGCTAAACTGGCAAGCTCAAAGGTTCAATAAGAGACCCTGTCTCGAAAAATAAGGTGGAGATTGATTAAGACACCTGCCATTGACTTCAGTCTCTACATGCACATCAAAAAGAACTGTGGGGAAACTAGAAGACTATGGAGACCAGTAGCAAACGTAAAGAAAGTCTGCAGTTTTAAGGCTTAGAGAATTATATTCATTTCAGATTGGGACAAGGAGGAAGGATTAAATGTGGTCAAGCGTATGTAATAGATCACATTTGATTTCACTTAACCATAATGAAAAAAGGGAGAGGGAGAGGGAAAGGGAGAAGGGGCGGGGGGGGGGGGGGGGGGGGGGGGGGAGAAGGAGGGAGAGGAAGGGAGAGAGAAAGAAGAGAGACACTGGCCAAACTTTTCTGATTTTGTCAAGGGACATTATGTTACTGTGACCTCCCAGATGGTCATAAAAAGAGATTCAAGTGCCGGGCATGGTGGCACACATCTTTAATCCCAGCACTCAGGAGGCAGAGGCTGGAGGATCTCTGTGAGTTCAAGACCAGCCTGGTCTACACAGTGAACTCCAGGCCAGCTAGAGAAACATTCAGTTTCTACTTGCTTGAAGCCCTGATGTGCTATAGTCCAAGTGCTCTGAGGCCACAATGCTGTGATGCAGCCCAGTTCAGGTAAAAAGGGTAAAAAGAGCATACAAGGAAAAGTCCTGAGACTGCATGAAGATTCCAGGTCACCCCAGCTGTCCTACACTACTGTTTCACCTCTAGTCAAGAGCTAACTCATACAATCCTGAATGTGCAATGTGGCAGTAAACACCAAAACATCCACAAAACCCAAGAGCTCCACATAGCCATTTCAGTGAGTGTTGAGTTCAAATTTTAACAGCAATGGAAAAGACAAAAGGTAATCCAAAATGTAAAGATGAGTGGCTATTCTGAAGGAAAATATTTTGGTGACAATTTCCCATGTTGATAACATTTACTGTGACCCATTTAGCAATCTCTGGCTATTTTCATAATGGAATTTCAAAAATGACTGCATAATATTTTGACTTAGATTTCATCTGAACCAGTTGTTATAAGAGAAAGAAATGAAATCAACTCATTTTTAAATTTCCTATAACCATGCTTTCATCTTTATGTCATGCAAACTCAAATGACTATAGAGTAGCAGGCAGGTAAAAATAAAACCAAATGGGTCAGTCTTGAGACCTGGAATGTTCACTTAAAGGGATTATTTTCACTTTCGTCTAGGAATGCCAGACATCCTACTTTCAAAAGAATGTGAGTCAGGCATGGTGATAAACACCTTTAATCCCAGCACTCAGGAGGCAGAGGCAGGCAGAGCTCTGTGAGATCAGAGCCAGCACAGTCTACATAGTCAGTTCCAGGACAGCTGGAGCTATAGACCCTATCTCAAAACAAACAAACAAACAAACAAACATCAGAAGACCATGAAAAATCAATAGTTTCATTTGTAAACTTTACAGATTTTTAAATGTTAAAAATAAATTTGAATGTGTTAAAAACATTACAGCTCACAATCTCTATTCTAGTCCCTTCTGAAGCATAAACTATTTTTAAAAGAAGTAAAGATTACTGCTAAATAATTAATATAATCACTCTACCTTAATGTCTTAATTTTCTTTTTGACATGAAGTAACAGTGGAAATGATATAGAAAAAGAAACCCCCAAACCAACTGTAGCTTTAAACACTACAGATGTGCTTCAACACATTCAAAACTTTCATTAAACTCTTAAATTCGAACATTGAGAACCAAAATCTCTAGCAAATGGGCAACTCTAAGCACTCCTCAACTCAGCAGTGCCCTCTTCATACCTTCAGTGCCCACTGGCATTCATTTGTGGACAACCAGAATCCCATTTTCACTTTGAAAATAGAGTATCTCCTAAGAGGAGTTGCTATTTGCAAAGCAAAGACTCTACCTTTAATTGGTGGAGCAGCAAGGCCACCCAACAGAAAGGCTAGTCACATGTTTGTAAAGGAGACTATTTCCTGGAGAACGAACACACACACACACACACACACACACACACACACACACACACATTTCACTTTTAAATTTTGATCCTTAAAAAACAATCACCATTCCTCATTTATATTTCATAGTGAGAAGTTAGTTTCCAACAAGATGCTGCCCTGACAATACTATTTACTATTAGGAGGAATCAAGTTAATATTCTGTCAAACACCTAGTAGTTATACCAACAGTCTATAAAATGTATTCTATCCCGAAAAGATAATTTAGCCTACCTCAAGCTACTTCATTTGCTTACAATCACCTCTTCAATGTGAAAATTTTTAGGTATTTTCTATAGTACTCTGCAGCAATTTTAGATTTCTAACAGATGGGTCAAATAGACCCTTCCCTTATATTTATTCCAGTTCCAGTTACTCCATTCAAGAACAGTCAATTAAAAGAAGTAGAACCTTGCATTTTCACCTCTTCTGAATATTTTCATGTGGCAGTTCATAGCCCCAAGATAATCAACATTTTCTTTTAGGCTCTTTTCCAAATTCTTTCTAGTTTTAGCATTAACAATTAATTATAGAAAAATACCTATTGGAGATTAAAACTGCTTAATAGTGTTAACAAAACTTAGACTATCCACCAGTTGAAACTCCATGCTAAAAGCCACAGTCATTTAAGCAAAAGTCAGTAGAACAGTTTCAACTGGCTGAGGACAGTATCTTAGAAACGAAAAATGTTTTATATAACATGGATCTGTCCTAAAATTAGATAATGAAAGCTTAAAACACTTCAGACAACCCCAAATGTAACACTACCACCATTCTTAACATCACAAAGGAGGCTAATATTTTGATGGCTCATGTTACAACTTACTAAAAATGCACGTTCTGACCCTAGAGTTTGGTTAATCAGTTGGAGGTAGTGTCCTACCAACCTGTACTCAATACTCCAGATGTTTCCCATGCATCTAGACCAGCATCATACTTTGAAGAACACTGGGAAAGCCCTTAGGAGTGGCTAACCTGTATCTTACTATCAGCTTACTCCAACACACTCCTTATCTTATTGCCTTTAAATTTGATCACACGTGAAAACGATATATTTAATTCAAAACGAACCCCTCAAAAACCTTATGACAAACAACACACTTAACATGCTCTGTGTGTGTGTGTGTGTGTGTGTGTGTGTGTGTGTGTGTGTGTGTGTGTGTGTATGGAGCATTTGCACTTAATTCTTACTAATGAGGATGCACTGGATGAAAACTATTTGACTTTGTAATAAGCAGTAAATTTAGCTCACTCTTCTATATAAGACATAGTGAAAATGAAATGAAAGTGGTTCACAGGTAAACAAAGCCACAAAAAAGCTTCTGTAAAATTTTGACAGCAGCATATTAAGAAATTAAGAAACATCATCTGAAAATATGGAATCCTAGTAACTTTTTGAAAACTTCAAGATCACATCAACATTAAGACCACATTTTTTGCAATGCATGAGGGTAAACACTTAACTTTGCCTCCTTAGGTCTTCTTTTTAGATTATTTCATTCATTTATTTTACCTTTCTGGCTCTACAGTCTCAGAGTAAGGAGGTTTTCTACCTGACAATTATTTGCAATCAAGGACTCACAGATGGAAATCAGTTATAACACAGGAGAATAGTAGCCTATAAAAACATCTCTAGTACTCATACTAGTCTGGATTTCCCAAACCCTCTGAATTTGGGGCAAATCAAAGCAATCTCTGACTTTTAACAAACTATCCCATTAACGTTGATTCTGCATTAGTCCTTTCCTTATTAACCTTTTAAAATTTCAATGCCTAGGGCTGGGACTAGAGAGATGGCAATTCCAGTTCCAGGAATCCAACAGCCTCTTCTGGTGCACTTCTCTCTGCATATGCAGAGGTGCACTTATGTACCTGCAGACAAAACACTCATACACATAAAATAAAAATAAATTTTAAAAAGTACAATGCCCTTTACAATGAATTATATGCATTAAGCATAGTAGCATTCTCTCAAGACTATCCTTCCCCCACCCCTACAAAAAAAGTTCATATTAAACTATTGCACAATAGAGAATAATTCTTTTAATGCTCAAAAATGTTAAAGTGACCCAAATTTTAACTAAGCTAACATGTTAAAAAGATAAGTTTAATTCCTCAATAGCAATATCTCTTCCTCTTTTTTTTTTTTTTTTTTTTTTTTTTTTTTTTTTTTTTTTTATCCTTCACTGATCCAGCCCTAGCTGGCCTGGAACTCATGTAGAACAGGCTGGCCTTGAATTCACAGAGATTCCCCCTGCCTCTGCCTCCTGAGTGCTAGGATTAAGGTACATGCCACCACGTCTGGCTACCTCTTCCTCTTAAAGGAGCAAAATAGATATTTTTCATTAAAAGAGTTTAACATTCACTGACATAATAGATAATAAATCATTCATTACCTAAGCAAAAAGATCAGAATTGAAGCTCAATGTTTTAAACTCACATTAATCTGCCAAAACACAAGAATGTGTTTTCCAGAAAATAGTAATGATATAAAAAACTAGCGAACACATGACACGACTAAAGCACATGAACTGTAGCTTATCATTTAGAGAACACTTTATCACAGCAATAGCTTGAATATTCATCAATATTCAAAAGGATTAGCTTGTCAGTAAAACTCAGAACTCAAATCAAACCTATTATTTCATTAAGTACAGAATTTAAGGAAGTAATTTAAATATTAAAAATAACAATTTAAAGGTGGAAGAACTCAAAACATGAGGCTATTTTAAGTCTTTAAAGGTATTACTATTGTTCCACTCCTCTCACAAGATCCTTTCATGTTCTCATGTGTTTCCCTTGAGTTCATGATCCTCATCTTCCTTCAAAAAAAGGGAGTGTAGTGTGAACAATGTCCTTATTACCTCTGAAAAATAATATAGAAATTAATAAGAACTATTCTGTCAGCCAGGCGTGGTGGCACATGCCTTTAATCCCAACACTCGGGAGGCAGAGGCAGGCGGATCTCTGAGTTCAAGGCCAGCCTGGTCTACATAGTGAGTTCCAGGACAGCTGGGGCTACAGGGAGACCCTGTATCAAAAAGACCAAAAAAAAAAAAGAACTACTCTGTCAAATATATGTAAGCAAGAATTAACAATCTAACCAGAACTCTACTGAGATTCTGATCTTCATCAAGTGAGTAATCCGTAAGTGAAATGAAGCTCTGCCAGTTTTGTCAATACTGCCTGCATAACGTTTTCATTGTGTTTATTAACTGCATATTTAACATCTGTTAGCAAAGACATATCTTACACAGTTCCGAAGAGCCTAAGCAAAGATTGTTCATGATCCTCTTTGCACATCCACACTATTTAGAACACAAAGATTACGATTTTCATTTCCTTTCTCCAAAAAACTAAAAGCAGTCTAAGAAGATTGAATCAACTGGTCAAATACTCTTTATTTAAAGATGGCTAGGTGCTTACACCTCACAGTATTCTATGTTCTCACAAGAGAAAATGTGCGCAAAAATGGGACTCTTTGAAGCGCTCATTCTTTCACACGTATGTTAGGAAGCTGAGAGGAACTAGTAACGAAAGGTCTTTTAATTGAAGGTATTTAATGTGCAAATCCTTGACATGTTTTCAAAGAAATGTACTCATACATTTATCCCAAGATTCACCCTTTTATCTTTTTGTTATTAAATAGCAAAGTGAGGTTATATTAGAGTTACCTGCTTAAAAAAGCAAAAATGTTATATGAAAATGCACATAATTGCTTCAAATATTAATCCTAAATCCTAGGAAAGAAATGATGCTCAAGAACAAAGTAGGAGAGACATACTAATACATTTAAACACATAAACCAGCTCCATCATCAAGGTACTATAGGGCCCTCTAGTGTTCTATGAACAAAAAGATACATTTTTTAAGAAATTAAATGGTTACATATACTATAATCAGTACTTTTTCCAATTACTAAGTATGCTGCTAAATATACCAATGTAAGATTCCTTTAAAAAGAAAAAAAAAAACAAAACACCTGAAGATTCTTATCTCATTTGTGGTTTTACACTGTCATGGTTTCTTTCAAATTTCTGGAGTATTATTTAGCGAAAAAAAATACTGAAATGTGGGCTGGACAGGCAGGATAATGACAAAGTGCTTTGCTAGAATGCACAAAAACCCTGGATTGGATCCCCAGCAACCTGTGTGTACATACGTGTGTGTGTGTGTGTGTGTGTGTGTGTGTGTGTATGTGTGTATATGCTCACAAATAATTCTAAAATGTTTGTAAAGGTTTTCCTAGAAAAATTCAACTATTAAGCAAAAAATAGCACATCTTGATTTAAAATTAAACAGTAAAAAATTTAAGGCAAATTTTAAAGCAAAAAGTAGAAAAAAAGTCCTACTTGGATGCATCTCATATGAAGCCCGAGCTTTTCCCTCTGTATTCTACTCCTATGCTTCATCCAACATGATTTTTTTCTCACTGTATTAATTTACAGATTTAGAAATTAATTGTAACAAAGGAAGATATTAAATACATGAAAGTGTGTCCTGTAGATGAGAAGTCAAACATAATAGATTTCAGGACAAGAGTCAAAATAAAAAATAGACCTATAAGTAGAAAAGAATCTTATTAATAAGGCTTGTAAGACTGTAATTATTGCAAAAATGACTTTAAAACTGATACTGTTTCGATAAAAACTGGTAAAGTAGGGGCTGGAGAGATTGCTCAGCAGTTAAAAGCACAGGCTGCTCTTGCAGAGGATCTGGGTTCCATGCCTAGCACCCACATGGTGGCTAACAACCATCCATAAATCCAGTTCCAGGAAAATCCTATGCCCTCTTCTGACCTCCTCAGGCACTGCATGACACAGGTTCATTTACATACATGCAGGCAATACTCATACACATAAAATAAAAACTAATTCTTTAAACTGGTGAGATATTCATTTCAAAGGGGCCTAAACATGTAGGTTTAAAAGGATATTTGTATGTATTTGCAATTACTGTCTGTATTTGAGGCTGGGAGAGAGCACTGTGCTCTAAGATATAAATTTGACTGCTAGCTTTGACTTTCAGTTGTGAGACCTTAAGCAATTAATAATTCCCAGTTAAGACTTTATAAAACATAGGACAACTTTGCAAAGATAACTTCCCAGAAGATACTACAATACATGACTGAATATATAAATATGTAAGTAAGTAAAGCAAGACAGACTGTTAAGTAACTGATATAATACTAAGTTACAAAGAGCTACTAGATTTACAGAATTTTGCTCACAGCTGGGTGAAATGCTCTTAGAGCAGGTGAGATCTGAAATGGATTTTAAAAGGACAGAAAAAGTCAGAGGCTACAAGGTGAGGGAGACATTTAAATGAGAAAAGCTTAAACAAAGCTATCAAATAGCTTTAATTCCTCTAAAGCTCAGCAAAGTAAAACACTGAAATCACAGAGCTGCCCAGTAACAATTAGAAAAAAGGCAATGATGCCCCCTGTCACCAGTGCTTTCCAACCCATGCTACAAGTCCTACCTACTTCCAGGAAAACAAGAAAAAGAAGAAAAGCTACCACATATTGAAAAGGAAGAAATCACATTGTGTTTGTTCATGGATGGCATAATTTCCAATGTAGAAAATGTGAAAGAAGGTCTGGGGTAAAGCTTAGTGGTACAATATTTACCCAAACAGGGGAAGCTCCCCCCAGTGTCCTCCCCTCCCTACCATAGTACATTTAAATGTATGAAAGAATAGTCAAAGATCAATAAGCAACTACAGAAAGGTTACAAGACACAAAGTTAATACACAAAACTGAAATGCTTGCCTATATAAATGAACAAACAGAATGTGAATTGAAAAAGTGTACCACTCACCTAAGTACTTACAAAAGTGAAATATTTAAGCATGAACAAAACATGTGTAAGATCTATGTAGGGGAAACCTTCTGGTAGAAACTATTAAAGGAGAGTGAGAAAATGAAGATATATTTAATGTTCTTATATAGGTGAAATATGAAAAATATATATTTGACAGTGTCGATATTGAGACAATATCAATTCTCTCCTATTTGGTCTATAGGTTAAACCTAATTCCAATTAATCCCAGCAGTTATTTTGTAGATACTGACAAATTGCTCCTGAAGTTTAAATGGAAAGGCAAAAGACCTAAAATATAGTCAATGTAATGGTGAAGAACAACAAAGCTGGAAGATTGAGACTGTACAACTTCAAGACTTCTGATAGAGTTACAGTGATCAGGACAGTGCAGCACTAGGAAAAAAAGAGGTAAGTGCAAGAGAACTGAGGGTCCACAAACAGACCAATAAAAATACAGTCAACTGATTTGGACAGGTGCAAAAACAATATAATGAAGAAAAAACGCCTCCCACAGATGGTGCCAGAACTGGACAGTCACACACATATCTTATACTCTTTGCAAAAACTAAACTAGATCACAAACCTAAATGTACAGTCAAGAACTATGTAACTCCTAGAAGGCAGCACAAGTAAAAAACTCAGATGCCTCCACATTGCAGCTACAATATGAAAGGCAACAGCATGAAAGAAATAACTGGTGAAGTGGACATTGTTAAAACTAAACATGTATGTTCTCTCAATGACACTATCATGAGAAAAAGAAGAAAAGCCACAAACGGTGAAAATATTTGTAAATACATTTGATAAAAGTCTTATTGAAAAAATCCATAAAACTCTAAAAAAAAAAAAATCAACATTAAGAAAACAATCTGATTTAAAAAATGAGTAAAAGACCTGGATACCTCACCAAGAAGATATACTGATGGCAAGCAAGCAGATGCTCACCATTAGCCACCATTAGACAAACGCAAATGAAAACAATGATGAAATGAAGTCCACCTCTTAGAATGGCCCAAATCCAAAATACTAGCAATGCCAAACACTAGTAAGCATGCAGCATAACAGAAACCCTTATTCAGTGCTGGTGGGAATGAAAAGCAACACAGACACTGGAAGACAGTTTCTTACAAAAGAAAATACTCCTTGGCATATACCCAAAGGAGTTGAAAACTATGTCCACAGCTTTGTTCATGGTTGCCAAAGTATGGAAGCAACCAAAACATTCTTCACTGGGTAAGTGAATAAAAAACAAAACAAAACAAAACAAAAAACAGTAGTCCATCAAGGCAATGGATTATTATTCAGCACTAAAAGGAAATAAGCTTTTAGGGCAATGAAAATCCATTAAGAGAACTTAATAAATAAATGCTACCCAGAAGACAAACTAAAAGAACTACTTACTATATCATTTCAACTACATGGTACTTTAGAAAAAGGAAATGCTCTGGAGACAGTAAAAAGATAAAGTTGTGAAGTGCTGTGTAGATGAAGAGATGAATAGGCTGGATTCAAAAGGATTTTTAGGACAGTGAAACTATTGAAAAAATACTATGCTGGTAAACAGATGTCATTACATATTTGTCCAAACCCAAAGAATACACACCACCAGGAGTGAAACCTAATGGAAGTGTGGATTCTGGCTGATAATGATGTATAAAGGTAGGTTTAGCTTTTTTTTTTTGGAAGACAGGGTCTTGTCATGTTGCCCAATCTGACATTGAACTTGTGGGCTTGATTCTTGGAATCCCAAGTAGCTAGAAATAAAGCTATGTGTCTCCATGCTGGGCTATGCCTACTGCAGCCTATAACTATGATCAATGCCATTTTCTATTGCACTCAAGAGGACCAGAATAAGGACAAGTCAGATGATTGGGTCAATTATCCACTGACATCATGCTGACTTTAGGACATAGCATTTCAAGAGCAATCTGTTCAGAAAAAAGTAATCAGGGGATCCGACACCCTCTTCTGACCTCCACGGGTATTGCACAACACAGGTGCGCTTACACACAGGCAGGCAATATACTTATACATGTAAAATAAAAATAGTAATTATTTTTAAATAATAAATAAAAAATAAAAAGCTATTATAGTCTAATGTTGGTGAAAATTGAAGCAAATATGCCTGCAACACTTTAAAAACTATCCAGCATTTTATCTTTGAAGAACCTGGAGGTAAGAAAAAGGGAGAGTAAGTTTAAGTTAACAAGAAAATGTCAAATTATTTTCCTTTCCAGTGACCAAAAGACTGAGGCTGGGTTATTAAGAGAGATAAGAAAATCTGGGAAGAAAAATAAAGAATGTTTGCTTTAAAGAAAGCATACAATTCAGGTGATGGAGCACAATGGACAGCTGCAAGTGCTAACACGGCTGTGCATGATGAGAACTGTAAACATGATTTTGAAGTTATCTATCAAAATAAAAATGAAACCCATTCTGAAAATTCCTACACATCATCTTCCCCTACACTAACAAATAACACAAAAAAGATTGTCATTCTAATTAGGCACCTATGAAGCAATCTACTTCAAAAACATTTTGGGGTAACTTGATTTTATACACAACACAACACACACACACACACACACACACACACACACACACACTTACTTCAGAAGTTGCTCACCTGTATAAAGTTTAAAGATTTAAAAATCCTCCATTTTATAAGGAAGAATATTCTTAATCTTACAGAGAAAACTCAAATAAAATAACCCCTCATTATTTGCAGTGCATCAGATACATATTTAAACACAATCTGATTCATATTCAGATCTAAAATATATTTACAAATATTACAATTGCAAATAATGCTAAGTATTTCAAAAACTGTATTAACAGGAATTAATCAGAAACATCATAAGTTGTTATTTATTCTGGAAACCAAATGTAAGGCACACATGCATTTAAATAAACAGAAACTTTTGGGGGGGAGGGTCTTTTTTTTTTTTTTTTTTTTTTTTTTTTTTTTTTTTTGTCTTTTTGAGAAAGGGTCTCCCTGTAGCCCTAGCTGTCCTGGAACTCACTATGTAGAGCAGGCTGGCCTCAAACTCACAGAGATCCGCCTGCCTCTGGCTCCCAAGTGCTGGGACTACAGGCATGCGCCACCAGGCCCTGCTAATAGAAACTTTATAGCTAAAGATTGGAAAAAGTATAGAGACACTGATCTAAATTCTATTAATTGGTAAGATCTGTAACATCCCCTTAGAAATTTAGCTTATTTACTTTTTTTTTTTTTTTCGGTCTTTTTGAGACAGGGTCGCCCTGCAGCCCCAGCTGCCCTGGAACTCACTATGTAGACCAGGCTGGCCTTGAACTCACAGAGATCCCCTGCCTCTGCCTCGAGTGCTGGGATTAAAGGCTTGTGCCACCACACTGGCTCTTTTTTTTTTTAATTTACATTTTAATTGAAGTCCAGCTCATTACAGTACAGTCAATCCCTCTTTATACCACTTTTAAAGTGTTAATCTATTTCCATTTATTTTTCCTTTTTTTTTTTTTACTAGTGGTGATATAATGACTAGAGACGAAAAATTATTAAGAAGTATAGATAGTTATGGGCTGTGGAGAATAAGTTCTATTTTGTGGGATAAAGACAGACAAAAACAAGATCACAGGCCTATGTTTATATACAACCTGAGTTTCCCAAGTATTAATGTTACTCATTTTACATATTTTATCTCATTTAATCCTTAGAAAATTAAGGACTTAATAATCCTTATTTAAAGGGTGTTGTTATCTTATTTTATAGCTAAACAAGTTAGATAAGAATATATACTAATATCATATAATAAGTGACAATCACAATTTAAGCTCAGGTCCTAAAAGCTGTCACTCCACTGTATTAGAGGAAACACATTTCATCCTCCCCATTCCCTGGGGTCATGCTTACCAGCAGATCTTATATAAAATGATTGATTTAAAAGTGCTTTTTGCTCTCTGAACAAGCCTATGCCTAACAGAATTTGAACTTAACTTCAGTGACTCAAAGAAAAGACTAGGCCAGGGACTTCGTGAAGAAACCATCATTTTCTAGGGCTCTACAATAAGGTGAAATTTAGCATCCCCTTAAATTTCAGATGTTGGCCACATTATCCTATTTAAATTTCCTAACAGTTCTGATTCTGGGGAATGGCTGGAGGATAGCAGAGCCACAACAAAACTGTTACTTTGATCCCTGTACTGGCTGGTACTGACCTTGTGGTCCAAAGCCCCTCTCCTTGGTACTCAGGGCTATAGGCATTTACCACTACCTTCTGCTTATCCCCTATTGTTTACAGCCTAAAGACAAAACAGTCAATATACTACCACTTTTTAAAAAATATTTTATTATTTTTTATTTTATGTGTATGAGTGTATTGCCTGCATGAATGCAAGTGCACACCTGTGTCATGCCATGCTCATGGAGGTCAGAAGAGGATGTTGAATTCCCTGGAACTGGAGTTATGGCGTGTGGGTGCTGGGAACTGAACCCAGATCCCCTGTAAGAAAAGTCAGTGCTCTTAACCACTTAGCCATCTCACCAGTCCCAACATACTACATTTCTTTATGTGTGTGTTTGTATGTATGTTTTTACCTCTTTTCAGAGGCAAAAGGATAAAAACTGTTACTACAAGGTATGTAACAATGAAGATGGGGGGGTAATTTGAGATAAAGAATGAAATCATGGATGGGAAACAGATAGAAGCATCAGAAATTATTTCCTAAACATGCTTCCTTTCATGAAAAGATCAGGAAAATAAAAGACCTAACCGAATTGTATTCCCATTTGTTTTTCATGTTAGTAGAAAATGAGATGATAAAATAAAACAATAATAAGCTAATACTCTGGTTTGTTTTTAAGTGCCAAAGATTTGGTATGAGCTGACTATCTAAGATGTCATATGCTGTTAAACTTGAAGAGAAAGATATCCATACCTGGCAAAGCAAGCTGATTTTAGAACTTGCAGGAAGACCAGTCACACTAAGGGAAATAGTATATAACCCAGATTCAAAAGCACATTGGATGGCCTGGAGAACTAGCCTCACATCTCTTTTTTATGTTTCCTGTTACAACTTCAGTTTCCTGGCCTGATATCTTCAACAATGTCTTACTACGTGCTACAAGAAAAGCAGTTAATTGAGCTCTCAGGACTTCTAAGGGATACTTTAGATAGTTTCCTGGTATTAGAAACCACCAGACTTGAAAATCTTGTTAAGTACTGTTCTTTAAATTTCTACTATAGGGGGCAGCATAACACATAAAAACAGGATTTTTTGAAGTTGGGCAGATAAAGAATAAACTCTCTTGTTGCACTGTGATGTGGGCTAAATCATTTGGCCTCTTTTACTTATCTGTCACAGGATCTTGTAAACAGTCTGTGTTTAATAAATAGAAATTTTTGACTATCCCTATCCTTGACTTTAAATATTAAGACATCCTAGAATTTCTAATCTATACTGTTTGTCATAAATTCTCATAAAACCAACCTTCATGGGATTTGAATAGTGTCTCAGGCCCTGGGTGGAGACAAAGGCTGTTCCCTATTGCTAAGTTAATCCAAACTGGCCTACCAATCACCTGAACAGGAAAACACTCAAGAAGTTTCTATTTCAGAAACTTAAAGAAATAATATAAAAGTCTACCTCAACTTGTGGGCTGGTACAATGGTGTTCACTGTCATTTTTTGAGGGTACCCCACTTTTCTCTAATAAATTCTGCCTATTTCCAATTCTTAAAAACAAAATAACCTTCAGTGACCAAAGGGTGGCAACTTATTATTAGAGTTTTGACAATTTTCATTACGTTTCAAAGAATAAATCAATGCAATAAAGAACCCACATCTCATTAATATACAAATACAGGTGTCCTCAGGTTTGTTTAGCGTTCCAGAAAAACATTTTTTTTTAAGTACACTAAGTAAAACTTGTAGAGAGTTAATTCTCTGTTAACACTTTAAAAGGGGAAGATTTTTTTTCTTTCTTTTTTTCTTTCTTTGAAGGTAGGATCTTGCTGTACAGCCCAGCCTGGCCTCATATTCATTGTGTGTCCCAGGCTGGCCACAAATTCCACAAATTTTCAACAATTCTCTTGCCTCAAATGCTATGGGATTAGTGATGTGCACCAACACACCTGACTTTAAGGCAGGGGGTGGTCTTTATTTTTTGAGACAGGGTCTCCCTGTAGCCCCAGCTGTTCTGGGACTCACTATGTAGACCAGGCTGGCCTTGAACTCACAGAGACCTGCCTACCTCTGCCTCCGGAGTGCTGGGACTAAAGGTGTGCACTACCATGCCTGGCAAGGGGGTGATATTTTTGTGTATGTGTTTTATCCGCATGTATGTAAGCGCACCACATGCATGCGACGCCCATGGGGGTCAGAAGAGAGCACTGGATCCCGTAAAACTGGACAGTTAGGGATGGTTATTAGCTGCTATGTGGGTGCTGGGAACTGAACCTGGGTCCTCTGCAAGAGCAGACTGCACTCTTAACCACTGGTCATCTCTCCAGTCCCTAAAGGGGTATTTTAAAAATTTATTTTATGCCTCTTTTTAAAAGCCAAAGTTTAATATCTGAATAAAACTGTGGCCTAGGGTACTACCTACAGTTTTCTTTGGTTTATAATAATCAAGAATTTAAAGGTCTACAAAATAAAGCATTAAATTAGTGAGAGTTCTTCCCTATTTTCCACATTAAAAGATGCAGATATATGAGATTTTTCTTCTTAATATTATCATAGTAACTTTTAAACTTGCTACCTTGAACACATAATCCTCCTGCCTTGGCCTCCAGGTTTTCTAAAATGTTCTTATCAAAAATGAAGAAGGCAGGGTAGGGTGGTGGTGGTATACACCTTTCATCTCAGCATTCCTTAGGCAAAGGCAGGGTGGTCTCTGTGTGTTTAAGGCCAGCCTGTTCTACATAGCAAGTTCCAGGCCAGTCAGGGATACATAGTGAGCACCTGTCTCAAAAAAGAAAGAAAGAATAGGAAAAAATATTTAGAGCCAGTTTCAGACTAAAAATCCTCTATCTTGAAACAGAGGTGGTTAAATGGACTAAAATCACTTGGTGCCATTTCTTTAGGTCACACTAAACAAAATCTAACTTGTAACTAGGCTATGACTATTACAGACAAATTATGTACCAGATACTTCATTCCAGGTCAAAAGAGATTGAAAATGGTGAGGTTATTGTACATGTTTGTGGGCTAAATCAAGGATTCATTATAAAATTTTTAAATTACCAAATAGGAGTAATAGGATGGACTACTATAGACATCATTTCCTTTTTTGTCTGTAAAACAAGTACACTATTATTCAAGTTAAGGAACTCTGTTCTGGGAATCCAGTGCCCTCTTCTGGCCTCTGTGGGCATTGCATGCATATGATACACAAAACACATAAAATTTAAAAATTAAAAATTATTCTGTTCCACACTAGAGTTTTAACTCCTAATTCTACCTTGATATTTATGATTCCTGTTAACTTTGAAATGATAATGAAGCAGAACTCCTTGCAGAGACTTCCAATGACTTGTGCCTGAAAGTAACAAGCCTGTGAAAATATTAGCTATATTTTATAAATAAAAATAGGATTCTTTTTTTAAAAAACTTTTTAAAAATTTCATGTGTATGTGTGTACGTACTGCCTGCATGTAAGTAAGTGCACCCATATCGTGCAATGCCTGTGGAGGTCAGAAGAGGCTGTCGGATCCCCTGGGACTGGAGTTACTGACAGTTGCTAGCTGCCATGTGGGTGCTGGGATTCGAACCCAGATCTTCTGCAAGAACCAGTGTTCTTAACCGCTGAGCCTCCCCCCAACAAGATTCTTCATTACTTGTCTATACAAATCATGTTTTACACTAACTTTGGACACTCCACACACTGCATTTATCAATGCTTGCATTTAGTAGTTGACAATTCTTCATAGTTAAAAAAAAAAAAAGTTTCTTCCTCGCCTTTTTGTAATTAAGTTGCCCTATTACCAGTATTTCTATTTATAATACTTTCTAATACCTTCAAAAAACCAAAAACTTAAGACTGTTGTGCATGTGAAAATTAATTAGCAGTAATACAAAGACTGTGAGGACAATTTCATTACAACTCAAATAGAGACAGAAAGCCTGCCAGGTTAAAGTAGGCTGAAGATACTCACTTTTGTTGTCTTTGTATAGAATGGGGAAGAGAGCTGGTGAATGGGCAGGTCCACAATGCTACTAGAGTTTGTAACACTGTTACTGTGTGTATGCTCATCTTCTCTGCTGCTGTCATCAGACTGATCAAAGTCATCACTCTCCTGGTCCATTTCCTCCTCTTCTTCATCTTCCTCATCCTGTTCCCCAGCATGTTCTTCATCTTCTTCTTGTCCTTCTTGGTTTCCTGAAGAGTCCTCATCTATTGAAATAAATCGATTATTGTTTTCTTCTACTTGTCCTTGCTGGGAATCTTCTTGGTCTCCAGGCCTAGGGTCTGCTCCCGTAAGTTCACCATTCCGTACAGTGTGCTCTTCCTCTTGGTGTCTTAGTTGTTGCTGCTGTTCCTCCTCTACCACACGATTCATCTGTTCCTCATCTACCTGGCTTGAGGAAGCGTTACCTCTCAGAGAGCCTCCAGTTCGTCGTCTTTTGCTGCCCACAGAGAGCAGTTCCTGATTCATTTCCAAAAGCCAGCTTGCTACTTCTTGGACCTTGGCTAGACTATCAGAAGATGCAAAGGTTTTCACATTCTGTAGGAAAAATGAGAGATTAACAAGATTTGTATACTCTACATTATCTTCCACATTCACACTATGTCTAGAGTCTATGTATAACTAAAGATTTTAAAAAGTATTTGATGCCCTCATGGCATGCACACATTCTTTAATAATTAGGTTTTTTTGTTTTGTTTTGTTTTGTTTTTTGGTCTTTTTGAGACAGGGGCTCCCTGTAGCCTGAGCTGGCCTGGAGCTTACTATGTATACCACTAGGCTGGCCTTGAACTCAGAGATCCAGCTGCCTCTGCCTCCAGAGTGCTGGGACTAAAGGCATGCACCACCACGACTAGCATGATAAGTAAATTTTAAATTATCTAAGTTATGATACTTTTTAAAACTCATTTACTAAACTCCTTTATTTTTAACAACCTTTTAATAAATTCTTAGCTGTAAAGGTTTTTTCATCAATAAAATGCATTTAACCAATAAAACAATTTTAAATTTGGTATCAGTTTAGAAAATGAATTCTGTATAAAACATTCACCAAATGTTAAACATATCCAAACAAAAAAACAAAGCCACTTAGTAAGTGTCCAGGATATTCTGAGGTACAGTTCAAAAAGCTTTATTATTCTAAAGATTTCTCAAACTTCTCTAATCACAAACTCTTAACTTTAGAAAATAAGCACAATCACCATGATCTTTATCTTCCACAATGAATATAAATCAATTGAACAACAAACAGAAGATTATAGTTCAAAACATAAAAGGACAAAGTTCTGAAGTTCATACCCTCTGACCCAGTAACTCTACTTCTGGTAATCTATCTTAAGGATGAAATCAGGAAAAAAAAAATTATATAGAAGATATTCATTGAAGCTTTATGGGAGACAAATCCAGATGCTTGAGGTAAAAGAATCCATGAGCTGCAATACATACATACATACATACATACACACACACACACACACACACACACACACACACACAGTGTGCAATCCCTAAGTATGATGCTATGTTCATTTAAAAAATTATGAAGATATGGTTGTTCATATATTATGCTAAGGGAAAACTGACATGACTATGGTATGATTTTTAGGTTTCATAAAGACTACATGACAGTAGCTCTAAAAACCTGTACCTTAAACGGTGGCATTATAGATATTTTAAATTTCTTTCATCATATTTCTCAAATTTTATACATAAGCATGTTTGCTTACAGGCTCAAAAAATCTCATATAGCATCTTTTCTTCTGTGTGTTCATTATTCAATATCATCCTTTCTTGCTAACTATATGGTCCTGTTCAAATTTACCTAAAATAATGCCAACATATACATTAAAAAAAAATTAAGCACCTAGGACCTAAAACTTGAAACTTTCATACAGAAAAGGTTAATAATAAATTGTTAAAGAATGCACATTTTGCTTTTCAAACTAAGATTTTAAAGAAAATTGTATGATTCAGAACATAGACATTAACAATGATTCTTTAAATTGTAAAAAAAAATCAACTTAAAATTCAAAAAATGTTCTGTGATTTCTTTTATAAGTAGAAGCACATAACATATATCAAGTAGAAATTTCTGTTTTTATCAATAGCTAATGAGGCTGAACTCTCATTCAGAAAAATGCAATCTGATTGCTAGTATGACAGTGCTCAAATACTGCACTATTCCCTTGGTAATTAGACATGATGAGAATGTAAATGCCTTGCTCAAGGGCAGGGTGATTCTGACAAAAACATACAATTTTTAAATCCAGAATGTTCCTAACAGACAACTAATGCTCAAGAAAGAAATTTCCTAAGACGGCTACCTTTAAGCAAAGCACAGGAGAGCTTGTGGCTGCATCTTCTTTCACATGATAAAATCCTGAGAATAATATTCTCTAATACTGATACAGCTTTTCCAAATCAGAATCGATACAGTGCTCAGATTATTATTCTGAAACAAGCATCCACTGAGTATTCAATATGCTTCAGGTCCATATTAATATTCTGAAGGAAAGTATTTACAATTGTTTCTTTACTCAGTCCCAGCACTATGAAAATAAATTAAAATACATACATATAAGACATATTTCTTTACATGCCAATCAATTTTATTCAACCTTTTTTTGACCAGAACTCACAGTAAAATGAGATTTCATGTGACAAGGCTACAAATAATTAAACATACCTAAAACAATAGTTTCAGAAGGAGTGATGATAACAAAACATTCCCAAAACCTTTTAAGTTTCTATGCAGTTCATTCTCTTTATTTGTGGTAATTGTGTTTGATGAAGTTGCTGAAATCAGTGAATTAGTACATACTGAATCACTGCCCCAGAAAAGTCTCTGGATCACATTTCTTCCTTTTTATGTGAGTTTCTGATTAAAGATACCTTATATTTAGGCCAGAGGTGGTAGTGCACGCCTTTAATCCCAGCACTCCCGGAGGCAGAGGCAAGCGGATCTCTGTAAGTTCAAAGCCAGCCTGGCCTCCATAGTGAATCCAGGACAGCTGTGGCTACACGGAGACCCTGTCTCAAAAAGACCAAAAGAAGATACCTTATTTAATGTGTATTTGAACTTACGGTCACCAGTAGTATAACTCTTAGTTTAACTAACATGTATCTTTTTCACAACCTTTCTGCACTTACAAACATTGGAGGGCAATTTAGTTCTATGCCTGGGGGTCATTTTAAACAGTCCAATCAACAACAAGGGCACAATGGTAAGGAAAAGTTTCCCTACAGATCATGAAAAGGGTATTTGTTTACAGTTTGAGAGCTGAAACAAGAAAATAAAGCATTGTTTTGCTGAAATATGCATGTTAAAAGGCCTACATGTTTTTGCAATGTCATGTCCACAAAATGGCTGTCAAAGAGCCACAGGTGTGCTGGGGAGACAGCTCAGTGGGTAAAAGGCCTGCTGCAAAGGCAAGAGGACCTGAATTCAAATGCCCAGAACCAAAAAAAAAACCAAGCATGGCAGAACAAGTCTGGAGCCCCAGGCGGGAAGGAGGTGAGACCCGCAGATCCTAGGGGCTTGCTGTCAGTTTTCCTAGCTGAAATTGCAAGCTCCAAGTTAGGTGAGACCACTTATTACTAAATGATCTGGGACAGCGTATTAAGTCCTTTGTGCCGTACACAGAGCTTTCTGAAAGTTGGGGAGGGGGTGGTTCTTAACATTAACATCATTGCAGTTCTCGTTGTTACAAACTACTTTTGCTGTGTCTTCATGCCTTTGTCACACCTCAAATCAGGACTAACTCCTGCTAAGCCTACCTCAGTATCTCTACGAGCCCACTTCTCTAGTCCTGTTTAATAGAACAGAAAGGTCAGATGCCTGGACTATTGATGTACCATCACTAGTCATTTCTACCTTGTGTCTCTATCAGTCTTCATTCATCCTCTGTGTCACTGAAAGAACCTGAAATGTCAATACCTTGGTAGCAGATTGCAAACGTTTATTGCTAAACATTCTTCCATAAATGAAAGCAAGATACTAATAAAGAAAGATTATGGGAGCTGGGGAGATAGCTCAGTTGGTAAAGTGCTTGCCATGGAAGCATGAGGACCCGAGTTTGATTCCCCAGAACCCATGTCAAAAAAGCTGGGTGTGGGGTTGGAGAGATGGCTCAGTCAGTGGTTAAGAGAACTGGCTGTTCTTGCAGAAGACCCAGGTTCTATTCCCAGCACCCATGTGGTGACCAACAGCTGCCCAGAACTCCATTTCCAAGGAGATCTGATGCCCTCTTCTGACCTCTTCAGACATTGCATGACACAGGTACACTTACATGCATGCAGGCAAAACACTCATACACAATTTTGAAAAAGAAAAAGCTGTGTGTAATGGTGCACACTTGTAATCCCAGCACTGAAGAGACAGAAACAGAAACAGATGGATCCCTGGGATATGAGGGCTACCTAGCCTAGGCAACACTCAGCAAGCTCCAGGCAAATGAGAGACCCTGTGGTTGTCTGAATGAGAATGTACCCCATAGTCTCCAAGTATTTGAGCATTTTGCCCCTAATTGGTGCTGCTGTTTTGGGAGGTCTTAGAAGGTGTGACCATGCTGGAGGAAGCACATCACTGGGGGTGGGCTCACACAATTCTTAAGCTTAAGCCTTATCTGATCTGAGTTACACTCTACTTCCTGTGCCCCCTTGAAGATGTGAACACTTAGCTTCTGTTCATATTCCAACCACCTCTGTCACCATGCCGCCCCGCCATGATGGACTCTTTGGAACTGTAAGCTAAATAAACTCTTCCTTTCATAAATCCCCTTGGTCATGGTGTTTCTATCACAGCAAGTGACTAATACAGACCCTGTCTCAAAAAAAGAAAGTAGATGGCTCTTGAGGAACAACCCCAGAGGCCAGCCTCTGGCCTCCAGTTAAACACATGTGCGCATGCGCACATACACACATACACACACACACACACACACACACACACACACACACAAAGAAAGGGGGAAGGTTGGGAGAAGGGGAAGAAAGAGGTGAAGAGTAAGCAACCCTACTGACTGTAGAACTTCTGTTCCACTGGGAAAAAAATCTAAACGCACAACACACAGATGTTCCTAACCCTGTCTCTATCCATCCACACGTCTTTTGAAACTGTCCTGACATACTTCTTTGCCCTCCCTTTACTAACTCTATTGGCACTCGGTCTCTTTCCTCTGTCCTCTATTCCTGTCATGAAACTACAGAAATGGGCCAGCACAATCTCCTTCTCCCCTTATTTAAAAATGGGAGAGCATGGAAAAAAGGAGTATACATTTCAGAGGAAAGTTGGAGATCAAGTGTTGATGAAAACAGAAAGCAACTAAAACTCTCAAATATTATTGGTGGAAATGTAAACACTAGGAAACCATTTGGCAGCTTCTTGTGAAACCGCACACTTAATTTATAAGCTAGAACATACATTTCTAGATGCTAATGTAGGAGAAAGTCCCACAAACAGGCTAGTACAAGAATGTCTACAGCTGCTTGACTCCAGAGAGTCAAAAACTGAAAGCAACTCAAATGTTCATTAAGAGCATAGACAAACAGGTATGCGCATATAACAGAAATGTAAAAATGAACTTCTGACAAATGGACATCCTAGTATGTTGAATGAAAGAAGACAAGAGGGGCTAGGGAGATGGCTTAGCAGTAAGAGCACTTGCTGTGCAAGCATGAGACCCTGAGTTCAAATCCCAAGCGTCCTCATTAAAAAAGAAAACTCCGGATGTGCTCCCACCTGTGCCTGTAAACCCAGCACAAGAAGGGTGCTGTGGTTTGCTGGCCCCAGATTCAGTGACAGACCCCCATCTAAAGGAAGCAAGGTGGAGTCTCAAAGGATTAAGGCTGAGAATAACACCACAAGACAAGTGATGTTCTCCCCTGGCCTCCATGCATGCACAGAAAATTGCACTTTCACACAAATGTGCACACACACCCATATACACACGACCAAAAAAGTAGTATTTTATGATTCCATTGATACAATTTTTACAATTTTTAAGTTTTAAAACATTTTATTTACTGTTTTTATGTATATGAGTGTATTGCCTGCATTCTAAGTGCACCCATGTTGTGCAAATCCTGTAATCCAGAAGAGGGTATCGGATTCCCCTGGATCTGGAGTTACAGAGGGTTGTTAGCTGCCATGTGGGCGTTGGGAATCGAACCTGGGTCCTTTGCAAGAGCAGCCAGTGCTCTTAACCGCTGAGCTGTCTCTCTAGTCCCCTCACTTGCACTTTCAATACTGTTAAAATACCTCGGTTTGGGGCTGGAGTAACAGCTCAGCAGTTAAAAGCACTGGCTGCTCTTATAGGGAACCAGAGTTCAGTTTCTAGCACCCACATGGCATTTAAAAACTGTTAGCAACTACAATCCCAGGAGATCTCACACCTTCTTTTGGCCTCTGCAAGCAAAACATGTATGCATATACTTACATACAAGAGAGCAAAACACACACACATTTTAAAATTTAAAATAATAAATAATTTAAGTATCTCAGTTTAAATATATGTAAATTAACAGAAAACAATACCACAACTCCTCTATCTTCTTTTTGACTCTACTGCTATAAGCCTACTGTTGCATGCTGAGGAAGGCTTTTGCTGTTTTCCATGCCCTCATTAGTGGGGACCTTGCTACACTAACACTAGATATAATCACATCAGAGAACCAGGATAAAAACCCAGAATACTCATTTCCCCAAATCCACAGCTCCTGGAATAGAAGAATCAGCCCATAGCTCACTGTCAAATGTTCCTTAGCAGGTAGCAAGAACTGTGACAGAGAATATGAGAGGACCATCTAAGCAACTATACCAGAAGAAATATCTGAAGCCACTATCTAAAGGACTAATGAAAACCAAATTCTGCTAAGCCTCAGAAACAACTCAGTATCTTTTCTCTCTGAGAAAGGGTCCTCCTGTAGCCCCAGCTGGCCTAGAACTTGCTATGTAGTTCAGGCTGGCCTTGATCTTAGCCTATCTCTGCCTACTGAGTACTGGGATTAAAGGCAGGTGCCACCACACCAGGCAACAACTCAGCATCTTCAAAGAAAGCCTCACTCAGCATCATCATGAGACTGAAGAGAAACAATTATGGATTCAAATCCTTTTAAGCTGTTCTCTCTACTCTGCCTCACTATCATTTCCTAATAACGTTTTGAACTTCAAAATAAATCTATCACTGTAGTATACAACACTTATTGTTTGCAGAAAACCAAACAGGAGTCTATTCTTTAATGGGGTTCCCAATTTGGTTATCATTTTATTGTGCAGCACAAAGAAAAAAGTGTCATTTGTCATCTGCTTTTTTAAAACCTGTGACTGCTGCCTGACCCCTCCTTTCTCACTTCTTGAGAGACTTCATTTGTTAAGCATACAATAAGAACTCAGGTCAACCCATGCTGCCTTTACTTCATCCACCTCCCGTTTTAAAAACTGGAGACCCTGTCTCCAAAAAAAAAAACTCTTGTCTGGAGTGCTTTCCTTGCTCTCTGAGGCAAAACAATTACCTCATTTGGATGAATATGCCAGACAACTACTATTCACAGACACAACCACTCTATCTCCCTCTTCAAACTCTTGGCAAGAAGGCTTCATTGATATATTGAGGAAGGCACTCCAATTGCACTGCATACAGTATGTTTTCAGAAAACATGTATTTGAAAAAAGGAAATATTTAATGTTACTAGCCAGGCACTGAGGATATAATACTGATCAAAGGCATAAAACTTTGCGTCTAAAATAAACAACATAGTAGCTACAGATAGTAACTTTTAAAATCATGAAGAAAACAACATTTTTCTCATTAATTTCTCATTTTTAGTTAACTAATTAAATTCAGACATGGATGTGTGAAAGATTCGTAAAACTGGTACAATTACAGTAGAAACCAAGATAGCTGAATTTTAGTCTAGTTCTGGTTCCTTCTCTACTCAGTGTGCCCTTACCTGTCAACACTGTGTTGGCTCAAACAGCAAAATCCATCATTACCACTAAAGTCCTCTAAACCAAGACCACCTAAAAACATTAGTTCTAATTCCAAGAGATATTATAATCCCCTTAAAATCGCTCTCCTTTCATTCTTTGTTAATACAGACTACAAGCCAGTATTTTCTAGTATTTTCTAGATGTAAAAAGTTATCATGATTTTCTTACAAAGATCTCTATTTCTGCAGATATAAAGCAACAGTCATAATGACAAATCATTAAAGTAAATCCCATATGTAATAATCTGTATTTTTTCATATAAGAAATTTTTCAGATTTTTTTTCAAGTTATGGAGCAGGACTTCTGTACAAACCTAATAAGCAGCAGTTGTAAAACAATCTTCAACTTGGAAACACCCTCAGTTTCAGTACAAACAATGCTGTGTTGTACACTCATCGTAAAACTAAGCAGCACCACTGTGGGTTGGTCACAGCTTGAATTCCTGATCACAAATACAGCTGCTAAAGGATTTTTACCACTATACTCAGCCACTCAAAAAGCTAGGAAGACAGTAAGGGTGGTCGCTGGTCTCCAAAATCACTGGTTTTCAGATTTGTTCAAAGGAGTGATTATAATACAGATCTTAAAGTTTCCAGACCTATTTCCTTCATTTTTGAAGTTATTTCTCTTACCTAAACAAAAATCAGAGTGGTGACTAAAAATAAGAAAAAGAAAGCAAATAAAGGAGGGGAAATTCTTTTTCTTACATCACAAACTAAGCTACTCAAGATACTGAAAACAAAGTATTAGCAGTGAATCTTACAGGTATAAAGCTGGTTTTATGTTCAAATGGATACACTGGTAAAAACATACTTCCATTGCATTCGTTTAGCCACTAAGCTTTTGCAGAGTACCCACTAAGATACTAGGCTACATATTCATCTAATCCAGAACTCTGAGATCATTATTACCAGCAGGAAACAGGTTCAGAGTAAGGTCATTTGCCCAAAAGCTTGCTAGTAGGATTCAGTACTATGATTAAACTCGTATATTTCTGAGCTACTCTAGTAAGTCAAACTGTCTTCCAACATGGAGTAATAAGCAACCTGCAGCAGCAACAGAAAATAAAAGATATGACAGTACTGAATGTGACTATCCCTTTTATAGGAAAGTGCCTTCTAAGATCACAACAGTGACCACTCCTTCCTCAGACCTCTATGCCATTACCTTTCCTTCAATCAGTCCATGGAAAAGAGGTTGGAGCCTTATCAAGGCTTAGTAGTCTACACTAGCACCTCACCTCCTACACAGCCCCAAATGCCAGTACATACTCTTAATGCCCTTGTTTACTAATTACAAGGTATTTTTATGTGAGCCGGGCGTGGTGGCGCACGCCTTTAGTCCCAGCATTTGGGAGGCAGAGACAGGCGGATCTCAGTGAGTTCAAGGCCAGCCTGGTCTATACAGTGAGTTCCAGGACAGCTGGGGCTACAGGGAGACCCTGTCTCAAAAAGACCAATAAAAAAAGATGCATGTGAATGAGCATGACACTTTACATTTAATTATAAGTACTCTGGCATCAGAAATGGTATGATTTTCAAGGCAAAATAATGATATCAAATTCTATATTCTAACACAAAGAATCTATCTGTCATCTTGTTGCCTTATAACACACAAGTGAAAGAAAAATATCAATTATGGCCTATTGAATCTTACTTGGTACCAGGCTTTGTTGAGTGCTCTACACAAGAACCGTAACACTGTTGTTAAAATAAACCTTTGATATATATGCTCCATTACAGGTGAAAAGATAAGGCTCAGAACCTGTGCTATCCTCTCCTAACTTAAGCACTGACTGTACAATATACTTGTCCTTCTGAACTCTACCTTTTTGTATTCCATTCTCGGGGCAGTACAAGTCACACAGTATTGTAGTCAAAGATAAGTCATTCCTAGCACCAGCAGAGTTCTCTTATAGACAAAAAAAGAGATTTTTTTTTAAAGTAGATCACTGAAGGATGATATATGACACCAATCTTGCACAATGAATACTTATTATGCTGTATGTTGGGCATCACTAATCCAAAATTCAAAAGCTCCAAAATCAGAAATTTTTCTTGTGTCCATAACACAGTCAAATAATTTTGTACTCTGGGGTATTTCAGATTTCAATTTTTTGGATTAGGGATATTCAATCAGTAATGGCTACATAACTATTACAAAATAAAAAAGTATCTAAAACCTGAAAATTTTCTGGCCTGAAGCATTTTGGTAAGCAATAAACTTAAATCATGATAAAGTAGTTTATTTTAAAGTCCTTTTAAAACCAGTGACAGGTAGGGCTGGAGAGATGGCTCAGTGGTTAAGAGCACTGACTGTTCTTGCAGAGGACCCAGGTTCGATTCCCAGTGCCCACATGGCAGCTGACAACCATCCCTAACTCCAGTTCCAGGGGATCGGATGCCTTCTTCTGATCTCCGCAGGCATTGCACACAGGCAGGAAATACAGTCATACACATAAACTAAAGATAATAAATATTTTTTTAAAAACTGGTGACAGGTAATGCCTAACAAAATTAAAAGTTAAAACTGAGCATGGTGGCACATGCTTGTAATTCAAGGACTTGGGAGGTAGAAGCAGAAAGATAGCTACAACTTGAAAGCTAAGCTGAAATACAAAGCAAAACTTTGTCTCAAAAAGAAAAAAGAAAAAGAGAAAAGGGCCTGAAAATTTTGGTATCTACAGAACAAGAGGACCTAATGCATGCTGGGACTACACTGGAAGGCTCCTTAATTTTGAGCTCTGCATTTGCATAGAAGCCTGTTGGAGCGCTTTGTTCTTACACCTTAAAATTTTTTCAATTTTAATATTTAATAGAATAACCAGAACTCACAAAACTAAACACTTTTAGGTATCCTCAATAATGTTTAAGAATATAAAGGGCCTCTCTATGTAGTCTGAAAAAAAATGATATTTATGTAGTCTTGAACTGGAATCTTAGAGGATTTTTCTAGCCTTATGTGCTTATCAGATTTAGAACTGACTCTTAAGAGATTTAAATGCTTGAACCAAAGTCACAGCATTAACAAATGAAAAAGAGTTGAACTGTAAGTCAAATCATTAGATTCCTAAGTTCTCTAAGTCATGAGTATAGCATATGAATAATGTACTTTGGAAGGACTCTAAATAGTTAATATGGGTCAAATACTTTTATTAGCACTATCTACAGAACAGGTGATCAATAATTACCAGTAGTTCTTATGAGAGTAAAGCAAACTACCATCCAAGCAAAATACTGCGTTTCTTAAATTAATTTTGTACATACACACTTCTTCCTTTATTCCAACTGAAATCTACCCCCTTCAAAATTATTCTTGGTATGGCCTTTCTGGTTGTCAAAGTATCAAAATCTAATCATGACATTCTTTAACTTGTTTTTCCCTGCATAACTACCTCGATTTCATTAAATCACTGCTCACATGACTAAACTCCTTTATCATTTTGTTTACCTTTCTTGTCTCCCTTGCTCCAGATACTGCTAGTCTATCAGTGTAAATAGCTTATCAAATTTTACAGACACCACTGTGCGCTATGTTAAAACAAGCATGGCAGCTTACTGAGATATCTTGGGTCTACTCTGGCCCTTCTCTTTTCTTGTCCCTACTCTATTCAATTTTTTTTTTTTTTTTGCGCTCCTAGAGCTTCACATTACCGTACGGCCCTTTTCTGGAAGAGACCATGGCAGGTGAGGTTTGAGAGTTCATAGAAGCTAGATCACTCTGGTACCTACAGTTGCTGCCAAGGGTCCACTGCATTTATCTATTACTGAAGCAGACAAAGATCTACCTGTAGAAAATGTTTGAAGCAAAAATATATTGTAGGTAGCTAAGTAATCTGGGAGGGTCTATCGTTGGGCCAGATTCTCATTGCTTTCCTTTTCTTTTTTCTGATGACACGAATCCCGTCAGACCTCATGGTTATTGGTGCTTTGCCTTTACCCAGTGGTATTTTGGCATTCTAGGAATAAACGCTCAGGTCATTTTTTTTTTAATGTTATAAAAAAAATTTTGTTGAGAATTTCATACATGCATATAAGGTGTTTTGATCAAATCCACTCCCGCTCCCTCCCCTCCACTTCTCCCATATCTCCCCACCACTTTTTTCTGACAACTTCATGTACTCTTTCTTTCTTAGGTTGTGGGTTCTAGGTCTTGTTATCTTGCTGCTCTGTAGGCAGAGATCAGGCAAAACCCAAAACCTGTTGCTGCTACTTCTTTCCAAACTTATAATGTAACTTAAAATTAAGAAAATTAAAGTGTTAAGCTAATTTTCAAAACAAGTAGCTGCCCTCTTAACTGGATAATATTTAACACTTTTGAATGATACAACAATGTATTACACAGAAAAAAAATGGCAAAAGAAATGATGACTTTTCAATTAAACACAAACACTGAAAAGTTAGACTGACATAATATAAAAGGCTTTCCAAAGGCACAACTCCTGGTCCTTCTGCAGAGGCATTCTTTGGTTCTGGTAAGTCAATATATAAAAGCTTCCCTCGTTCTTAAACACCCCTGAAACAGGAGGCTGCAGTCACTTAAGGGGTCTGCCAGCTGCCTAAACTGCTAGTAAAAGCAAATATGAATGGAATGATTACGTACAGCAGGTCTCCATTTTGCCTTTTTTTTATATTTTATTGTTTTTATTTTATGTGTATGAGCGTATTGCCTGCATGTATGTGAGTATACCCATGTCGTGCAATGCTGCAGAGGTCAGAGGAGGGCTTCGGATTTCCCTGGAACTGGAGTTAAGGACGGTTCGTAGCCGCCATGTGGGTGCTGGGAGTTGAACCCCAGTCCTCTGCAAGAGCAGTCAGTGCTCTTAACTGCCAAGCCATTTCCCCAGCCTCATTTTTCTTAAAACAAAAAGAGTGTCCCATAGAAATGTGACTGACAGAGTTTTTTCTCAGCAAATGAAAGCTGCCATTCCACTGTCCTCTTGCTTCCACCACACTACTCACAACTCAGAGAAATGCCCAAGTCCTTTTTAGGGAAATTATCTTTACTCTCTAATTGGGTGGGAGTTTTTTGTTTGTTTTGTCTTTGAGACAGGGTCTCCCTGTAGCCACTGCTGGCCTAGATGTGCTATGGAAACTCACAGAGATCCACCTGCCTCTGCCTCCTGAGTCTCGGGATTAGAGGTATGTGCCACCACACCTGGCTCTAGTTGTGTTTTAAATGCTTTCTTTAGGCTGATTGTGCAAAATTAGATGTATGCTATAGCTAATTGTGATTCTTAGACTCCACTTCTTTTTATTTTTTTTAAATTCACCTGTCTGTCAAAGCTGCATTGTTCCTTAAAACATTATCTTGGAGCTTTATCTATAGAATTCTTTAAACCTTTGGATGGAATTTACATTGCTTCAGAGAAAAATCAGGTTTGCTTCAGCTAGTCTAATCACCACTTTTAAGTCACTGCTAGTGGTTTTTAGAGCTACATATAATTGAATGAGGGTTGACTTGTCTCGGAAACCTAGGGTGAAGTAGGAAAAAAGTAACTGTTACAAAAGTAAACACTTAGAACTTAAAATATATGAGATATTTGGGTTTGCTAGGAGTAAAACTGAATTGTGGAATATGGAATTACTGGAAGCAAAATAGATAAATGAAGCTCAGGACAGGCAGAGTTCAACTCATGAAAATTTTTTCGTAAGAAAGATGAACCTGTGACTGGAAACCACTAAAAGGTTATAATCAGGGAGCTAACACTATCATATCTATGAACTAGACAGACATAGGATTCTGGCAATAATGGGGTAAATATCTAATTATAAAGACTGGAATAGAGCTTTGCTGTTCAAAATCTGTTCTTCAACCAGCACTGCATGAACCTGTTAACACCTAGGTGATTCTAAGCAGAGTCAATCCATATCAATCAATGATATGCAAAGGCAATGAACTTTCACTGTGTTTTAAATTTCAATTAAGAAATCAATTTTTTGGAGGCTGGAAAGATGGCTCAGCACTTAAGAGCACTGACTGCTCTTGCTGAGGACCCAGGTTCGATTCCCAGCACCCACATGGCGACTACGAACCGTCCTTAACTTCAGTTCCAGAGGAATCCAAAGCCCTCTTCTGACCTCCACGGCACTGCACGACATGGGTGCACTCACATCATGTAGGCAATACACTCATACACATAAAATAAAAATAATAAATAAAATAAAAAAGCGCATGCCTTTAATCCCAGCACTTGGGAGGTGGAGGCAGAGGCATGCGGATCCCTGTGAGATCGAGGCCACAGCCTGGTCTCCTTAGGGAATGCCGGGATAGCTATGGCTACAGGGAGACCCTGTCTCAAAAAGACCAAAATACAACAACAGAAAGAAATAAATTTTTCTTGAGTATATAACATTCATTTGATGCTGACAATATTGCTTTACCTGCCTAATAATTAGTTGACTTTTAATACTTAGATCTTCAACATTGCTATAACGAATATTTTGAGATTTTTGACTCTATAGACCTAGATAGTATGCAACGATCTGTAATTTAGGTGACATGAATTTGACTCCCCAGTACATTGCAATCTAGGACCAAAGCACTTAAAGACCCTAGTTGACTATTCAGAAACTAAACCCATTTTCAGCTCTCCATTCATAGTTTCTTGGACATGTGGTAACTCATCATGAGTTAAAACGTGAGGCCAGGTGTGGTAAAATATGCCTTTAATAGCAGCACTTGGTAGGTGGATCTCTTGAGATGGAGGCCAACTTGATATATATAGGGAATCCAGGCCAGATGGGGCTATAGGGAAACCCTATCTAAAAAAGCAGAAGTGTAAGGTGGGACCAGGAAACAGGTATTTCCTGTTTGGTAATTGAAAGGGAAAAGATCATGAAGTATTTGATGACTTTAAATACCACTGAATTACAGTGTCCATTTGTTTGATTGCTTGTTTGTTGAGACAGAGTCTCATTTTATGTAGACCTAGCTGGACTGGAACTTATTATGCAGACCAGCTGGCCTCAAACTCAAGACATCACCTGCCTTTGCCTTCCTGGGGCTGGGATTAAACGTATGTACCATCATGCCAGCAAACTTTGTGCTTGTTTTTGTTGGGTTTTTTTTTGGGGGGGGGGGTGAGACAGGGTCTATCCATAGCCCCAGATGGCCAGGAACTCATTACCTAAACCAGGCTAGCCTCAATCTCACAGATCTACTTGCTTCGGCCTCCTGAGTGCTAGAATTAAAGCTATGTGCTACCACACACAACAGCCAATGTATATTTTACGTAAGAGGCTCTTCTCAAGTGATTCTGTGGGAAGCCAAGTTGGAGGGTATGCTTGCCTCCCAATTCTAGGAAACATAATGGTTCACTTTTGACCCTTTTAAAATAACATTCAGATTTTTTTTAAAGCATTATAATCTGAATTTTTAAAAAATATTTTCTAGAACCTCAACTATTAATTTTTTAAAGTTACCTTCACCTCCCTTATTTGCCCTCCCCCCAACACAATACACATACACACATAACACAATGACTTTAAACATCACAGATTAATTTAGGTTGTTTTTGCACTTCTTATAAATGTACAGTTTATGTTCTTACATCACATGGTTTTAGATTAACATTTTATCTGTGAAATGTCTATACCACTATCCATAATTGGTTCATTTCCACTCAATGCTGTGTATCAATTTTCTACTGAATAAAATTACTAGTAAAAATATCATGTATAAGGCCTACCTCTGAAGTAAACCACTATTGTATATTATTTAGAAATTCTGTATGCTTGACATGTTCAGAAAATTTTTTATTTCTCCAATATAAATTTTTTAAATTATATTAGTTTAACATTGAAATTTTATGGGATTTCAATTGGCTTTCAATATAGTGTAAGAGCTCCAACTGTACATGCCTGAGTAATTCAGCCTCACTGCAGAAACAAATTACAAATAAAGAAAGGGAAGCATTTCTTTAGTTATATCGGCTAACCGGTTTTTTAAAAAATTAATTACACCATAATTTTGCCATTGCCAATAAATTAATGGATGGAGGCATTCTTCGTTGTTTTGAGATAAGGTTTCCCTATATAGCTCCATCTGGTCTAGAACGTGTTAGGTAGACCATGCTGGTCTCCATCTCACAGATATCCACCTGCCTTTGTGGGATTGAAGGTTTGTACCACCACGCCCAGCTACATGCACTGATTTATAATACTTCCTAAAACCACAAAAGAAAACAGAGCAGATACGAGGTGACTTTTAGTGAAATAACACATAACTCCTTACACAAAGACACAAGTCTAACAGAGTTTATGGAATCAGCTGCCAATTTTCCAGAGAGAACAGATAACTGCATTATGAATATGCAATCAGTCAAATATAGTAGACTTTCAAAACCTATGTACTAGGCCAAACATAAATTTAAAGAAAAAGACAGGGAGAGAAAGAAAACTAGAAGAAACTTGAAGCAAAAACATGTTCAAAATGATTGAGATTAATCAATAGCATCTAGTGGAGTTTACTTGGCTGATAAAAATCAAACACACAGGAAATAATCCAGAGTTACTTAGAGAAAGGAAGGGGCTACAACTGAACAAGAATAGCTGCAAGGGCACATGAATGGCTAGCAAATTTCTATGCACAGAGCTATGTGGAAATAACAATAACTCAAGTGTTAATTGCTTCCAAAATTTCTGTACTGAGCATACATACACTTTATATGTACCTTTAAAACAGAAACAGTTCAAATATAAGATAACAGAGATCTGCCACCCAATCTAATCAAAATTTCCTCAAGGCTTCATCAGCAATCTGGCCAGTGTCATTTGGTTTATTTTTATTCCAAGTTGTCATAGTGTTATGTAGAAGTTAGATTTAAGTGGTAACGGAAGGAGGTCATGGGGTAAGGCTCCATGGTTTAATCTCAATCTTAGCTTTGTGGCAACAGCTTATCAGAGCTGACAAATGGTCATGAGATCACAACACCAGAACACCAGAACACAAACAATCCTGGTTCAAGCAGGTTAGCAATGGGAACATACACTCCAGGAAGATGAACTTTAAAAAACCACCTCCTTTTTTTTCGGGGGGGCGGGGGGGGGAAGGTAACTGACCCACAGATGCCCAGGAAAACCTTATAGCCTAAGACCTTTCAGCCAACCCTCTTGGACAGATTGCTGTTGTCTGCTTGGACTCTAGTAAACTGCTTGCTGTGATCCTCTGTGAACTTGTTTGAAATCTTCCTAGCTAGAACACAAGAACTAAGGAACCCTGGTAACAACAATATGCATTATTTCAAGCAAAGCAAAAGAGATACCAAAATTGACAGAGAATACCATTATAAAATGTCTGGAAACTGTCTGAATGATTTTACTAGAAATTTAGTATAATTTTTACATTCACAGTTGATCAGTTAATTACTTTTACCCCCTTATTCCACTATTCAACAACTGGGGGACTGCTATGAGAGGCTATAAAAAACTATCTTTTTTTTTTCTTTTTGAGACAGGGTCTTCCCTGTAGCCCCAGCTGGCCTGAAACTTGCTACATAAACAAGGCCTGCCTCTGCCTCCCAGTGCTAGGATCAAAGGTGTGCACCACCACATCCAGCACCAGAAAACGATTTTTTACTTGTATCTATATATAAACAGAAGATTTTTCTATCTCATTAAGTCTTAAGGTAAGTGGACCACACAGCCATAAGGACCTGAGTTCAATGTCCAGAACCCATGTAAACAAACCAGACATTATGAATGCTTGTACTCCCTAAACTGGGGGAGCAGAGACAGGAAGATTCCTGGGGCTCCCTGGCTGGCCATCCTAGCCTAATTCATGAGCCCTGTGCTAGTGAGAAACATTGTCTCAAAAACAAAAGGTAGACAACACCTGAGGAATACTGAAGGTTGACCTCTGGCCTCTGCATATATATGAACACACAAGTGCACCCACTCAAACATGCATACAAATACATATACATACACACACAAACTAAGGTAAGTATGTATATAACATAATACTATGGCATAATCATGTCATCTATTGAAAAGTCACCAACAATCCCAATAGCAATTTGAACATGTAATTATTTATATTGACTGTCAACTTGACAGGAAGCAGAATCAATCACCTAAGAAACGAACCTCTGGGCATGCTTATAAAGGATTATCTAGATTAGGTTAATCTCCGGACAAGTCTATGAGAGAATTTTCTTGATGAGACTAACTGAGGTGGAGAGACCCACTAAAGGTGGGAGGCACCATCTCATGGGCTGTACCCTGGATGGAACAGAGAGGAGAGAGGGCTGAGTGGCAGCATTCACTGTTCTCTGCTTCCTGACAGAATGCAACCTTACCAGCTGCGGGAAGCTCTTAACACCAGAAATGCCTCACCACAGTGAACTATAATCTTGATCTGTGAACCCAAATAAACCCCTTCTTCCTTAAATTGTTTTTGAAGAGAATTTTATTATAGCAACAGAAGTAACTAACACAACAGGGATCTCTTCATATTTTATTTAAGAATTACAAAGTTCAAACAATTTACTTCTCTAAATTTTAATTTTTAAAATCATTTTAAAGCATAGTCATATAAATGCTACTCTGACATACATGCTTTGCTTCCTTTCCCTACCATTGTAAATAAAGTTTAATTAAAAAATTATAATTAATTTGTAATGTGCTAAGCAATTGAAGTAGATACATGGTGTGTAAAAAAACTATTTGATATATGATGCAAAAAAAGAACTGCCATGCCTTTAAAGCAACTTAAAACCTAGTTGGAAATGTAAATGTTTGGTATTACCAGTTACTTGAAATGATGTTACGGCTTACATATAAGGTCCAAGAAGGGAAAAAAAGTCTTATGTGACCAAGAAGAATATACAGTACTGCAATGCATAGTCAATGGGTACTAAAGGAAGGAACAGATGAACAAACAAAAAGAACTGGCCCAGCTGTATATTATACATATGATTAATTTAATTCAACAACTAGCACACATTTTTCACATTTTCATACTTCCTCTCAGGTATTAATGACATGTCAACACATAAATATCATTTTCTTTCTTTTTATTTAGTAAAACTATGCATATACACACCTCTTAGTTTCATTGTAATATATCAATTGTGAAAATAAGTAACTTTTCAAAGCTCATCAACCAGCATACACAAATTTGGATATGCAATCTAAGGTTTTACTCACAGTTCAAAACTTAATGTCAAATCCTAGGAAATTTGATTCTTAGAGTTGCAAAACATAAAAGAATATAATTAACCTCTATAACACATCTTTACTCAATTCTAGCATACATATTCACTAGCATAGCAGGAAACAGTATTGTGAAGTGGGTATGTGCAGACAATGGAAACAAATCTCAAATGCAGAGACACTGAGGCCAGGTCTTCTGTCTTCTACCAAAAGAAAATGGAAAATAAATTTTATTGACGCATTTTAAAAAATATTTTATTTATTATTTTTATTTTATGTGTATGAATGTAATGCTTGAACGTAGGTACGTGCACCTGCGTCATGCAATGCCCGCAGAGGTCAGAAGAGGGTGCCAGATCCCATAGACCATATTAATCAATTAAGGGAAGATTGGCCTATGGCCATGTCTGTGGGGCATTTTCTTCATTGCTGAGTGAAAAGTGGTCCTGTAGTGTATAAGTAAGCAAGCTGAGCACCAGCCAGCGGTTCAAGTCAGTAAGCCACATTCCTCCATGGTCTGTGTTCCAGGTACTTGCCCTGAGTTCCTCCTTGGCTTCCCTTGATGATGGACTATGAAATGTGTGTAAGCCAAATAAAACCCTTTGCTCCATTGGTTTTGGTCTGTGTTTTTATCATACCAATAGAAAGATAACCAGAACAAGCTATATCCCCAATTTTCATTTTTCACTACCTTTCTGATCAACAGATCAAAATAATCACTGAACCACACTGAAAAACACCACCAGAGAACAAATAGTAAAATAAGCTTACATATGAACTACCACATAATGTATCACTGCTGAGAAGTCAGCATATCATTTACTTCTTATGCAAGATATAAACATTAGGGGCTGGAGAGATGGCTCAGTGGTTAAGAGCAGTAGCTGCTTTAGCAGAGGACCCAGATTTGGTTCCCAGCACCCACATGCAGGCTAACAACTGTCTGGACACCAGTTCCAGGGGAATCCAATGCCCTCTTCTGGCCTCCACAGGCATTGCACAACATGGATACACTTAACATACATGCAACGAAAACATTCATACACATAAAATAAAAATAAACATTTTTTAAAGACAAATACTAGGCAGAAGAATGTCTTTAGATTTTTGCTTCATCTCTCCAGTCGTAATTTAATTGAAAGTATAAACACTTGAAAAGCATAATACAGTGTTTCATCACAATGTTGGGGAAAGAAAGCATTTTAAAGTAGAGCTTCAACCTTAGTTCTGCTACTTACTAGTTGATGGTTTTAGGAATGTTACAGAACCTCTGTAATAGTCTCAGTTTACTCATCTTCAAAAATATGAAGAGTTCCTATCCCATAAATGACAAGAGTGATATAGAAATGCACCCTGGTTCAAAGTAAAGGTTTAATTTAAAAAAAAAACCCTCACTGCTGAAGCACTCAATTGAACCAGCCTAACAACTTTTTTGCCTAAGGCACAAAGAGCCTTTTATACAACTTCTTTAAAAGATATACATGACAGAGCACTAGAAACAACAGTACCTTTTAAAACATCATTAAAAACTATTAATATGTTAAATACTGAACAAACTATTATCATTAAAGTCGGGGGATATCAACACCACTTTCAACCTGATTCTTTTCTTTTTTTTTCCTTTTTTTTGGTCTTTTTAAGACAGGGTCTCCCTGTAGCCCCAGCTGACCTGGAATTCACTATGTGGACCAGGCTGGCCTTGAACTCACAGAGATCCTCCTGCCTCTGCCTCTAGAGTGCTGGGATTAAAGGCATGTGCCACCATGCTCAGCTTATCAACCTGATTCTTTAAGAAATTTCAACCTTTCATTTATCTCCAACTTCTACAGTTTCCAGGCCAAGTGTTATAGGTACTTTACACTGGCAAGGTAAACTGATTTATTTTTAATGAATATTTTAAGAGTATGCCTGTTTAAGGGTCCTTAAAGTGTTCATGCATAAGATCATCCAATATATTAGTGCCAAAGCCAGGTTAAATTCAGCTCTTAAATGCCTGATCTGGGGATCCTTAGAAAAGATAGCTCTACTGAGGCTACAACTTCACTAAGTGCATCACCTATTAAATTTTAAATGAAACATTGTCAATTTACAGAATAACTGTGATACCTGTATCTTTTACAATCATTATTTTTTAGAAGTATTCAACACACATTGGTGTTTACACCTTTTCATAGCTGATCAATCTACATCAAGAGGCGGACTTTAATGTACAGTACTCTAGTGAAATCTTTATCAGTGACTTACTTGTTCATGGGCCATCATTTAATATTTTCAACATACATTGAATTTACACAGACCCTCAAATCTCAAATGGTAATAACACCCTTATATACAAATAGAAGGATTTTTGTTTGTGCAGGAGGAGGTGAGGAGGAAGCAAACTTACCTGTGGAAGAATAAAAGACAACAAACTTTAGTTTTTATATTACAATATTCTTTCTTTCTTTCTTTTTGTGACAGGGTCTCCCTGTAGACCAGGCTGGCTTCAAACTCAGAGATCCACCTGCCTCTGCCTTCCAAGTGCTAGGATTAAAGGTGTGCACCACCACACCTGGCTTATATTACAATCTTCTGTAATTACTTTCAAATATCTGAATTCAGACATTTGTGTGACATTGTTAGTATCTTCACTTTTTAGAGAACACTAAGACTTCTAATAATAAGGGCAAACATCTAAGTCCATCAGAAAGGGAAGAAATTCTCTGCACATGCAATCTGTTTGATTCTGCTACAGCAGATTACAAATATTATTTAATTACAAATGTTGTGAGAAGTAGTAGGGAGAAAAGGGATCTATCATGGCAAGAACACATCTAAGGAATAAGAGAAAATTCAGTAATTGTGTGAGTGTATGGTTCTGGACAAAACACTGTAAAACATACTAGACAGAGAGGTCATGGTGCTAGGAGAGAAGGAGGAGGACAGATTTCAGTTTGTTGTAGTCTTAGCAGCTAGTATCACATTCTTCTGCAACTGTGGCTATATTCTACAATAAGGACTAGTTCTGTACTTACATACTTGTAATCAATTATTTGCTTAAAAAGCATAGAAGACAAAAACAAGTTATTAAAATATAATTTTGGATATTAAGTTATAAATTTACTTTATCCTTAAACATTACTCTAAAATTGCCCTTAATGTTTACACTGATATTCCTAAGAAATGATACAACTCAGGCTTTTTTTTTTTTCCTTTTGGTCTTTTTGAGACAGGGTCTCCCTGTAGCCCCAGCTGTCCTGGAACTCGCTATGTAGACCACACTGGCCTTGAACTCACAGAAATCTGCCCTGCCTCTGTGCCACTACACCTGGCTACAACTCAGACTTTTTAAATAAAATACTGAGTAAGCTACTAAGAAATCAAAACACAAGACAATTTTGTAATATAACTCATTTAGTCTATAATTTCCCATAATCCCAATATTAGCTTAATAGCTAGAGTTGGAACCTGATGAGATTTCTAGGCCTTAAGGATAATTTTGCTTCACTTAGATAATATACAATAGTTAACATAAGTGCTCATACTTTAGACATGTACTTCCATGTTCATGGTCATAACCACAGTATGTTGATGGTGAGCTCAAAAGCAGAGAAGACTTGATTACATTTAAGGCCAGACATACCAATAAACTTTTTGTAAATTGATGAGTGGAAAAAAAAATAAGATCTATAATTTCATAGGGCACTCTAACTAAAAAATACTAGAGTTACCGAAAATTGGCAGCAAAGAAAGAAGAAAAACTTAGTACTATTCTGATTTTTAAATAAATGCTGCTGCTGCTGCTGCTGCTGCTCTAAGTGGCCAGCAGTCTTGCATTAACTCTAGGTTGCACTCACAAGCATCCATTAGAGTGCTCCACACTCAGAGCAAGCAAGCAAGTGGTTGTCAAGCTAGTAAATCACCTGATCCTATTACAAAATCAATTACTGCAGTGCATTTCTATTGCTACACAATCTGATGATGACAAAATGATATTGGATAGCTACTGCAAGGTCAAGAAAACTGCTAAGAACATCTCTAATTGGTCTTTTATTTTAAATCATTTGGTCCTACTTAAAATGCATCCATCTTAATTATATATTTTTATTTCAAATAAATCTATGAAGTTACCTTTGGTTGCCTGGGACATTCGATGGAAAATCTCTGCAACTGGTCTGATGTATGACTACAAGAGAACAGCTCGGAGCAGCAGGTCGAACGGCTCAACTTCTTCATTAAAGAAGAAATAATGCTGCAGCCACAGCCACACATTGACTTGCTCATTAGATGAGAGTTTGACTTTAAAAATCAGAACTAGTAATGTCCCATATATACTCAAAATTGGCTAGCTGCCTCATTCTGCAGCTCTCTGACTGAAAGAAACTCTGCTAAGAGAATAAAAAAGCAGCTTCACTATAAAAGATACCAGCCACAAGCTCATCACCAAGAAAACCTAGATATTTTTTTAAAAGCAGAAATCTTCAGCCTACTCTTTATAAAGAAGGTATGGTACTTTAATATTTCAAAGTGTTTTATATTAAAGCCCAATAACTTAAAGGAGAAAACTCAAGACACCCCCAAATATACTAACCACTCTTTCTGTCTTCCATCAGTTTAGATCTGTTTGCTTACGCCTTCAACTCAGCCTATCCAACCAGTTCCCTCTGCAAATGCACACACACCATTTCAACAGCCAACGAGAAAGAGCCCCACCCCTTGCTATCCTCACATACTGTTCAAGAACCGCTCAATATCTGGAAAAGAACTGCTGCAGCACTGCTCTGAGAAACAACAGGGAGCAAATTACTGGATGGATTCTTTAACTCACCAATCAGAACTGATGACCTTTTATGACTCTACAATTCAAGAAGCCTGCCAAACACTCACAGTAAGAATAACCAACTGATTTTACTTCTATACTGTAGATTAATTTACAGAACTGTTTTTCAATTTTATTATTGCATCTAAAATCGAATATGAAACAGAAAACACAGCCCTTAGTAATTTTTTTAAACAAATATAATTTGGATAATAGCTAGTACAAATCTTTGCACGGTGGTGGGAGAGGGCAGAAGAGTGGCTGAATAAAGACGAAGTAAACCATTCCCTCTGAATACTGTACTTGAGAGATAAAATTCTACTGCAAAAATATCTGTGAAGATAATGATGGAACAAACAGGAAGGCAATCCACAGACTCTCCTGCGATCATATACACGCTCAGCGTTTTGCTGAGAAGAAAAGGACAGGTGGCTATATATGAGGTATTGGCAATAATTAAAAGCTATCAAGAACCTGTCTTGGCACTGACTCTTTGCCTTAGTCATTTGCAATTCGGATTAAAGATCTTATTTAAGCCCCCAAACCACTTTGGAAACACAAGCAACAGTATTACAAATGTTAGTTATTCTCTAATTATTTATACTTAAAAATTCAATGTTCCTAGTAATAAAGATAATTGCTTACACTAGGTAATTATAATTCTTATAAAATTCCCAGAAAAAAAGATTCATATCAATACAAATACTTTAAGTCTTCAAAAATAATCATACTTCAAATAACTTAATGAATACTCATAGATCAGTGATGTCAATCTTTAAACAGACCCTTTTAAAAAAAATGGTCTAGAAACTAAATGTTAATAAAATACCTTCCATTAAGGTACTTTATTCATTCATTCATTTATTTATTTGGTTTTTTTGTTTGTTTGTTTTTTGGTCTTTTTGAGACAGGGTCTCCCTGTAGCCCCAGCTGTCCTGGAACTCACTATGTAGAACTCACAGATATCCACCTGCCTCTGCCTCCCGAGTACTAGGATTAAAGGCGTGTGCTACCATGCCTGGCT
>NW_008356258.1:3045263-3049253 GCF_000622305.1 Nannospalax galili
ATAGACCAAGCTGGCCTTGAACTCACAGAGATCCGCCTGCCTCTGCCTCCCGAGTACTAGGATTAAAGGCGTGTGCTACCATGCCTGGCTATTTATTTGTCTTTTGGGGACAGGGTCTCCCTATAGCCCCAGCTGGCCTAGAACTTACTATGTAAACCAGGCTGACCTCGAACTCACAGATATCCACCTGCCTCTGTCTCCTGAGTGGTGGGACTAAAGGCGTACATATTTTTAAAGCTTCCTGTTTTCTGTGGCATTGAAAGGTTCCTTATTTGTGTGTATCCTGTGCTCAATTCCTTCCATGGCTTAGAGCTACAAAGAACTAGTACTGTGTCTACCTTCACCTTGCACTGTCCTTTATGATATGTATGTTTTATACTTAAATCAGTTTCTCCAGAATACCTAAAAACAAGCACACACTTCACAGTGAATTTTTTTAAGCCGTTTGTAGACAAAGGGTACAGAAACAAACCAGTAGAATAATTCAGTAACTTTTTACTTGCCTCCTAGTACTGTGTGCTGCATAGAATTTCAATCCTCATCTATAGATGCAATTGAGCTGGTACTGCCAAGACTGCCTCCTGTGCTGCTGCTATACAAGCCTCATTAAAAGAGCACATTACATGGAAAACAGGAAGTACTATCAGTTTAAAGTTTCTAATACAACCCAACAACAGAACTTCTAAACTCTAGCTCTAACCATGCTATCACATGTTTAGGTGCATATCCAGCACAGTAGGGAAAACTGTCTTACTGATGCTGATGCACTCCTCCTAGGTACAAATACTCTGGGTATAATGAAAAAAAGAATAATGAATAATGAAAAGAATAATGAAAAAAATTAATACATCATGCTAATGTGAGAACAGGTACCAAGATTAAAACCTGACATGATTTACACTGCCAATAAGTATATAATATGTTCAGAATAATGAAACTTTTAAATAAACCATTGTCTAAAATAATGCCAAGTATCAATTAAAACCCCAACCAAATGCATGCTACTCCTAATGAAAGCCAGTTTCTTTACCAGCTCCTCAGCATTACTATTGTTTCTACACAAAATTATGAAATAAAAGATCCAAAAGCATAAAATGCTTCTGAAATATCCTGCCAAGGAATGCTTCGTCAGCCTCAATCCCCAACCAACCCCAATATCCCTCTGGCTCTAAAATTAGTTCTAACAAAAACAGGATGTAAGCAATAATGGTTACTTTCATTACTCATTTTTTCTTCCCTGTCAGTTAATTTAATGTACTAATGATTCTTAGGTTACATACAGACAGACCCTGAACTCAAACTAACAAAAATAAACTTTTTAAAATGGAAAAATGAGCATAATGCTGTTCAGGGGGCAAAAAACAGTGAATATTTAATTGAGACCTGTTTAAAAAATAAAGGAAACATGAAGAAATTAGTATTTATTCATTAGTAACAATTAAAAGTATGATTATCTTTTTCTCTAGTAATGGGGGACAGAATCCAGGTCATAGCAGACAATCAACCAACCACTAAGTCACATTCCCAGTGCTCGTGAAGATAAGTAGCTCAATGTCAATAATTTATTTTAGAAGGTTAAACAAGGTATCCATACTGAATTTTCTTAGGAAACAAAAGGATCAATCTGTCAAACAGTAGTTTTAAAATATATGAAATCATGCTTGTCTAGCATGCACAAGGTCCTGGGTTAGATCTCCAGCTGGAGCAATAATACAACAACCAAGTAATCTACAAACTCACCTCTGCAACAGGACACTGTTGCCAAGTAGCCCAAATTTATCTGTGTAAGTAAAATCTTATCAAACTGGTACTATTATATCTTAAACAATTGTCCTGTCACCTGTCATCATGTCTCGTGTCCCCCCCCCCTTTTAAAATCATGGTATGTTAGCTGTGTGTGGTGGTACACACCTCCAATTCCAGCACTCAGGAGACAGAGGCAAAGCAACGGCAGGCAAATCTAGTATGTTGTACACTGAGTTCCACACCAGCTAAGGCTACAGGGAGACCCAGTCTCAAAGACCAAAAATAAAAAATAAAAATAAAAAGCTACTATGTGTTGTTTGCAAATAGTATCCCAATGACAAATGACGCCAGAATGTGGACTTAAGGCTCCCAAGACTCTTCCATGTACTCTATGAAGTGAGACCTTCTATACTCCAGTATAAAGAGGCTCCAGCATAAAGATTACAGCAAGCCCAGGGCCAACTTGACCTACATGATCATGGAATTCCAGACCAGCTTGGACCACAGTATGAAACGCTCTAAAGAAAGAAAAAAAAAGGGGGGGGGGGGGTAATGTACAAACTTTCAACAGATTACAGCTCAAGAAGGGACTGCCTTTTGGTAATAAATACTATATAGACCAAAAAAAAAAAAAAATACATGTTTAAGAATACATGATGGAGAGCTGGGCATGGTGTTGCACACCTTTAATCCCAGCACTTGACAGACAGGCAGGCGGATCTTTGTGAGCCTGGACTACATAGCAAGTTGAAGGTCAGCTAGGGTGAAAATCAGGAAATTGTTTCAAAATCAGATAGAGACAACCAGGGAACATATAGTAACTTAATAATTCCCGCTGCTAAGAGCACATTGAATGTTTGACATGTTAGGGCTTCATCTACCAGGAAGGAAAAAGTACAGGAAGCAGGATGAAACAGCAAAAGCCTCATTTCCATAACAAAAATATAAATAAAAACTTTATAATACTTGAAAACATTTTTTGAATTGAGGAAATGGAATAGTGTCAGCAAAAGTATAGTTAGGTGATAAAAATCTGAAAATTTTAAATGAAAATTTTCCAAATACACATAAATAGAAAAATCTATCTTCTTATCACCTACATTTGATTCAAAACACTGCAAACATGGCTTTGTCTAATTCTTTCTTGCAGAATATTTTAAACTAAGTCCCACATACCATGCACACATTAAATACTTTTGACAGTGCCTTTCACATTCATAGACTAACACACACACACACATTCATAGACTAACACACACACACGCACGCACGCACAAACTATTTCTGTGACAACAACAAATACCAGTCAATATTCAAATTCTCCACACTGTCTCAGAAATGGTTTTCACAGTTAACAAATTCTGAACAGGACTCAAAGGAGCTCCACTCTACTCTACATGTGCTGGAATGCCTCTTCCATCACTTTCACTCCACAGCAAATCTCAGGCATGTCTTTGTTTCCCCTATACCACTACCTAGCTGGGACATGTTAGATGTCGCACTGTGCAACTTTCTGTGTGCTTCTCCATGTCTCTTACCTTGTACCCCACTCTCCCTTATTTCCTACAAATAACTTTGGTAATGATTGTTCTAAATTCCAACTACAAAAGAAATACTAGCAATATAATTAGCACACATAGGAATTCTAACTCTGGAGAATCAAACAGCAAATGAAGTCCAATGGTTTTGTTTTGTTTTTTGAGACAGGGTCTCCCCATACCTAGTTGGCCTGGAGCTCTATGTAAACCAACTGCTCTTAATCTAACAGAGATGTGCCTGCCTCTGCCTCCTGAGAGTTTGGATTAAAGGTGTTTGCTACCACACCCAGTAATACTGATAATTTTTAAACAGTGAATGAATCTGAAAAGTTGAACAAGGTGCAGTAACTCTGAAGTGAAAGAGGGAACTATAATATTTAAAAATTCCATCCTAAGTAACATTACATTTACTTTAGAATGTAGTAATTATTACTCTTTTATAGATTTCCCTCAAAAAACAACCAAACAACAAGCTTAGACAACAGAACAAACACAAGGATTTAGAGGGTAAAGGCTGAATGTATGGATATTTATAATTAAATAAATCCAATTAGCCATTATCCAATTAGCCATTATAAACAGTTACCATTTAAAATGATTCTAACAATGCACCTCTGCTTTCCAATCTTCAAAAATAAATAAGCTTATCTAAATAGAACTTACAATATCTTGTTAAATAACCATTTTTATCACGAATTCAATTAAT
>NW_008356258.1:3049348-3062468 GCF_000622305.1 Nannospalax galili
CCCGGGTCTTCTGCAAGAACAGTCAGTGTTCTTAACTGCTGAGCCATCTCTCCAGCCCTCAATTAACTTTTAAAAAAGGAAATTCTGCATTTTGAAATTTTAAAATATTCATTTGTTTAAAAAGAAGATGCAAAAACTCTTTGGTAGGGGTTGTTAACTCAGCAGTTAAGAGTACTTGTTACTCTTGTAGAGGATCTGGGTTTGATTCCCAACACCCACATGGTGGCTAACAACTGTCTGTAACTCCAGTTCCAGGGGATTCGATGCCCTCTCTGACCTCTGTGGGCAATGCACACACAGGTGCATTTTACATGCATGCAATACACTCATACACATAAAATAATATTTTTTAAATCTTTAGTAATAATGGTAACTCATAAGATATAGAGCTAGGAGAATAGCTCATTGACAGAACATTTCCCTAGTATGTACAAATCCTTAATTTGATCCCCAGCACCACAGAAGTGTTTGTTCTAAGCAATGCTGATACTTTGATATAATATGAATTGAGTAGTCAGGGAAATGGCTCAGTAGTTAAAGTACTTACCATGTAAGCATTAGGACCTGAATTCTGATCTCATACCCATACAAAAGGTGAGCACATGCACCTGTAATCCTAGCACTGGGGAGGAGGAGAAAAGAAGATCCCAGGGGCTCAGTGGCCAGCCAGTCTGGCTAATTGTCAAGTTCCACATTCAGCACATTCAGTGAGAGACTCTGTGTTGAAAAATAAAGTGGACAATGAAAACCTCCAGCCTCTACACACAAACCCATAGGTGGTCCTCATCAGCAGTGCCTTTAACATTTCCATGAACAGAAAATTCTGTTTATGAGAATTTCAGTGATTCCCTAAGAAAATACTGGCCTTCTTTAAAATTTGCGCGTGTGTGCGTGTGTGTATGTGTGTGTGCGTGTGTGTATGTATGTATGTGTGTGTGTGTGTAAGCATGTGCATCTGCATGCCTACAGAGGGTAGAAGAGGGCACGAGATTGCCTGGAACTCAAGTTACAGGAGGTTGTAAGAAACTCAATGTGGGTGCATAAGCTTCCTACGGCTATTGTAACAAACTACTACAAATTTATTGGCATAAAATAAGTTTATTATCATATAGGTTTTTTTTAATTTATTATTTTAATTTTGTGTATGAGTGTATAGCCTGCATGTGCACCCCTGTCATGCAATGCCCAAGGAGGTCAGAAGAGGGTGTCAAAGCCCTGGAACTGGAGTTACGAATGATTGTTAGCTGCCATGTGGGTGCTGGGAACTGAACCTGGGTCCTCTGTAAGAGCAGGCAGTGCTCTTAACCCCTGAGCCACCTCTCCAGCCTAGTCCGTATCATACAGTTCTTGAAGTCAGAAGTCCAAAACAGTTTCACTGAACTAAATCCAAAATGTTAGTAAGTCAATACTTTCCATAAGCCTGTAGAAATCTTATTTCTTCAGATTACCATCCCTTGCTCCTTCTTGAAAAAAAGTCATTGCAACCCCTGAATCGCTCTCCCATCTCTTCCTCTGCCCCAACTGCTTGGTTTCCTCAACTCAATATTCTTAATTTAATCACATATGCAAAGTTCCTTCAGTTACACAAGGTATAACACATGTAGCTTTTGAAAATTAGGATGCAGATATAATTATAGAGGCTGTTATTCAGACTTCCAACATACAATATAAAACAACAAACTAGAAAGAGTCTGGCACAGTGGTACATGCTTATCATCCAGGACTCCGGGGACAAGGGTAGTAGGACTACCACAAGTTCAAAGCCAGCTAGTCTACACAGCAAGTGTCAGGCCAGGCAAACTACAAAGAGATGTTAAAAAAATAAAAGCAAAAAGCGTGAAATGTAAAGTCAGTGATATAAATTGACCATCAAACTAATAAAAGACTTGTGAACATCAAAAAATACTTGTAAAAAAAAAAAAAAGCAATCCACAAATTGAGAAAAGTCTGCAAAGAATGTCTAAGCAGCTTGTGTCAAGACTATAAAGAAGGCTGCCTAGTAGTACAAACAATCCAAAAAGTACTTAAAGAAGAAAATGAAGAATTATTGGTTACTGAATAGTTTCTGTTTAGGGGAAAAGTTCTAGAAATAGGTAGTGATAGAGGCACAATAATGTGAATATAATGAATGTAACTGAATTTTGTGAAATAGAAATTAAAATGTTAAATACTGTTTAACATGTTAATTTTATTACATTGTATTACTAAATATCATCCTTGTGGCTGGGAGTGGTGGCTCACATCTTTAGTCCTGGCACTTGGGAGGCAAAGGCAGGTGGATCTCTATGAGTTCAAGGCCAGCCTGATCTACATAGTGAGTTCCAGGCCAGGTGGGGCTACAGAGAGACCCTGTCTCCAAAAGACCATAGATAGACAGATAGAGGATAGATAGAGGATAGATAGAGGATAGATAGATAGATAGATAGATAGAGGACAGGTAGATAGATAGATAGATAGATAGATAGATAGATGATAGATAGATGATAGATAGATGATAGATAGGTAGATAGAGAGACAGACAAATCATCCTAGCTTGTTAGTTTTGAGAAAGGATCTCAATGTATAGCTCTAGCTGATCTGGAACTTACTATGTAGACCCAACTTGCCTAAAACTCAAACACCTGCCTGCCTCTGCCTCCCAAGTGCAGGAATCAAAGGTATGTGCCACCATGCCTGGCTTAAATGCAATCTTAATGTGTTATTTCTTAAGAGACTTCATAAAAGGAGACATTCAAATGGACGCAAGAAAATCCTCAAAAGAAGCATCAACAAAATCTGAAATTAGCCAAAATGAAACAGTACAATTTGATAGCTGTTTTCATGTACACATTACTTACTCAACAATATGGCATGAGAGACTGCTGATTTCACACTAAAGATAAAGTATTCAGCTTTTTTATAATTATAGTAAATTACATATTTATTAGTGTGATTTCTTCCTAAAGAATGCCCTGCCATCTGGTGCTATTTCCCTTCAAATTGGAGGATTTCCTTTAGAATTCCTTGTTGGATGATACAAAATCCTAGTGTTTATTTTATCTGAATATATCTTTAGTAACTACGATAGACATAAAATTCTTATTTGATGACTTTTTTCTTTTAATTTGCATTTTCTCATCTTCCAGCCATTATCGTTTCTGGTAAGTTATTTTTCTATTGCAACTTTCATGTTTTTCTCTGTATTCCTGGCATTGAGCAGACTGACCAGTTATGTGCCTAAATGGGTACTTTTGTGCCAATCCTGCCTGAGATTCTTGGTTAAGTAGGCTGAGCTCCTCCCTCCCCATCCCCAAGAGGAGTTTCAGCCCTCATGTATCCTTTATCTCACAGGTCACTTGTTCTGTTCTCCTTCTCTTCTCTTCACCCTTTAGTCTGATGACTTTGACTACCCAGCTAAGCAACGCTTGTCAATGCCAAGCAATTGTCTTGCTTATCTGACCTATTTTCTTTCCAAATAGCCCTAAAACTCTCTTTTGCTTCTTTATATATCACTGTAAGATTCCCTATCTAGAGGGCTGGAGAGTTGTTAAGAACACTGGCTGCTCTTGCAGAGGACCCACCAGGTTCAGTTTTCAGTACCTACATAGTGGCTAACAATTGTCTTTAACTCCAGTTCCAAGGGATCCAATGCTCTCTTTTGACCTTCCCTGGAACTGTATGACATAGGCATACTTAACATGCTGGCAAAACACTCATACACATAAAATAAAAATCTATTTTAAAAAAGATTCCCTATCCATTCACTCATTTAAGCTATTTTTTCTTGAATTCTCCGAACACAGGATTCCTAGATTTTTCTGATTATATTTAGTTAAACTCTTTGCTTAATCATTATCTACTCCTGCTCAGGGTTGGTTTCTATGCAGTAACTTATTTCATCTGAAAAGTGGGTTATATCTACTTTCTTTATATATCTAGTAATTTTTGGTTGAAAGTAGACACTGTAAATAACTAAGAGTGAGTTAGAGAGATGATTCAGATGTTAAGAACACTGGCTGCTCTTGCAGAGGACCCAGGTTCAATTCCCAGCACCCACATGGAGGCTAACAACTGCCCGAAACTCTAGTTCCAGGGGATCTGACGCTCTCTTCTGACCCCCTGCAGACACTGCACATGGGTGCAGTTACACACATGCAGGCATAACACTCATACACATAAAATAAATTTTAATTAACTAATTTAAAAAAGAATATAGCAAAATCCAGAGTTGCTCTTTTGTTCTTTAAAATATTTTACTCATTTTTATTTTTAAAAGGAACTCTTTTTCTGTTGTGTTTTGTTTTGTTGGTTTTTTTTTTTTTTTTTTTTTTTTTTTTTTTTTTCTTTTTGAGACAGGGTCTCCCTGTAGCCCCAGCTGGCCTGGAACTTGCTATGTAGGCCTTGACCTCTCAGAGATCCCCTGCCTCAAAGGCATGCACCACCATGCCTGGCTATATTCTTTTTAATTTTCTTGATTTATTTATTTTTATTTTATGTGCATGAGTGTATTGCCTGCATGTGTGTAAGTGCATCCATGTCGTGCAGTGCCTATAGAGCACAGAAGAGAGCGTAGGATCCCTTGGAACTGGAGTTACGGATGGTTGTTGGCTGCCATGTCATGCTGGGATTCAAACCCTGGTCTTCTGCAAGAACAGCCAGTGATCTTAACCACTAAGTCATCTCTCCAGCCACAGATTTTGCTATATTCTTTCAAACGAATGCCTGGTTTTACTACTGTGTGGTTGGAACAGGCACCTACACTGAAACTGCAAACTGTTTCCCTTGTACTGTGCAGCAACTGATTGTGTTTATAGTTCCTTGCCTTTGAGCTGTTTCTTCTGGCTAGCCTGATGCCTGGGGCATTACTGCGGTACAGTAGTTGTTTATGGTGGTCAACTAAGGAACTGGACAAAGACTGTACTCGGATGGCTCACATTCTTGATGTTATCTTGTCATCAAGATTTCTCCTCTACATTTCAGTTTCAAGAAAGCTTCTGGCCACCCAGATCACATTCAAGTTGAAAAATGTTATACAAAGTGAAAAAGAAAACAAACATAAATCTCTTGTGGATCATTTTTCTTTCAAGAGCAGAAATCACAGCCAGGTGTAGTGGTACATGCCTAAAAATCTCAACACTCAGGAAGCTGAGATAGGAGGCTTTCAAGTTCAAAACCAGACTAGGATAGATAGCAAAACCCTGTCTGGGTGTGGGGGGGAATACACACCTGCAAACACATATACAATACAATAAATGCAGTAATTGCCATGATAAACCATTTGATGTCCCCCTTCTCCAATCCAAAGAATTGTGAATTCAAAAACCAAGCCTAACATCAATAAACCAATCACACACAAATTAAACTATTCATTGTAATACAAGGTGTCAAACATAAGGTTAGCTGAAAACAACTGCCTGAGGAATTGAAGCACAAATAGAAGAATAATTGTTTCCTTTGGGTTTTGGCTATCAAACACAAGAAATGTCAGTGCTTTTGAACAGACCTATGATAAAGCCTGTGACAGACCTAGACTATCAATGAATACTTATTTTTAAATAAACTTGTAATATTGTATCAAATGCATACCAAGAGAAAAAAATGGATGAAATGAACTTCATGTTCTTTGATGACAACAATAAAAAGATAATCCACAGAATAAAAGAAAATATTTATAATTCATTAAGTTGATAAGGGTCTAGTATTAATAATATATAAAGAATTCTTACAATTCAACATTAAAGGAACACTACACAAAGAATTTGAATAGATCTTTCTCCAAAGAAAACAAATGATCAATAAGCACATGAAATAATCCACAATGTAATACCACTTCATACCAACTAGCATGACTAAAATATAAGATTAATTATCCTAAGGGGCTGGAGAGATGGCTCAGAAGTTAAAAGCGCTGGTTACTCTTGCAGAGGACCCAGGTTCAAATCCCAGCACCCATATGGTGGCTAATCACTGTCCTAACTCCAGTTCTGGAGATCTGACGCCCTCTTCTGACCTCCTTAGGCATTACATGAAGGGGATGCACTTACATCCATGCAGGTAATACACTCATACACATAAAATAAAAATAATAAATTCTTTAGTCCCAGCACTCGGGAGGCAGAGGCAGGCGGATCTCTGTGAGTTCAAGGCCAGCCTGGTCTACACAGTGAGTTCAGGTCAGCTGGGACTACAGGGAGACCCTGTCTCAAAAAGACATAATAATAATAATAATAATAATAATAATAATAATAATAAAATTTTAAAAAAGAATAACTACCCTCAAGAATATGGAGAAACTGGAACCCCACACTGCTGGCAGAACTATAAAATGTTACAACCATTATGAAAGCTCCTTAGAGAAATACGTGTAATTTGGCAAGTCCACCCCATTCACATATATTCAGGAGAAATAAAAGCATGTCAACACAAAAACTTATTCAAAAAGTTCACAACACACACACTCCTAACAGTCAACAGAGTGATCTATCAACTAATGAATGACTAAGCAAAGTGTGGCATATAAATAGACTATTATTCAGTCATACAAATGAATGGAACACTGACAGATTATATACTACATTCTGAAAATACTGTGTAAATGAGCAAAGCCTGGCACAAAAGGAGAAATACTGCATAGCGCCATTTTTGCAAAATGTCCAAACAGGCAAATCCATACAAACACCAAGTCTGTTGAGTGGCTGCCTAGGACTGGGAAGTAGGGAATGAAGGAAAGAAGGGTAATGAAAGCATCCAAGCCTGGCATGGTGGCCTTTAATCCCAGCACTCAGGAGGCAGAGGCAGGCAGACCTCTGTGAGTTCAAGGCCAGCCTGGTCTACATAGTTGAGTTCCAGGCCAGCTGGGGCTACAGGGAAAACCTGTCTCAAAAAGAACAACGACAACAAAAAAAAGAAAGCATCCTGGGCAGTATGGTTCCAAGGACTGTACACACTGTCCATAATAAAATATCAATGAATAAATGCAGCACCTAAGTGGGTTTCTGGAATGTGACTCACAATAAAATTTACACTAAACTATAGGGCTCTCATAAGTGGCCAGAACAAATCAACAAAGATGACGCCAAGAGGAAGTCGGGGAGGCGTGGCCTGACTTGTTTTGAAAGTCTTCAGACTGGCTGAAGGATATTTCTGCACTGCTGAAGAGTGCATAATCAGCGCATGATCATCCTTAAGATCCATGAAGTGCTGCCTTTGATTGACCTTTAAACTGATTGGACACGGGACGGGATGGGGCAGGGAGGGGGGGTATTTCCAGGTGCCTTTATAAGCTCTGTAACGCCTGCAATAAATGAGTTCCTGCTTGACTTGACTCCCTGTCACATCTGATTGTCCTCAGCGTGGAGGGCTGGCAGAATGGGCGAACAGCGCACTCACCTTTCCCTGACCTTATCCATGGTGGGTTTCCCCGGACCGGTCTGCAGGACAGAGCCGAGCTCCTCAGGAGACCTCCACAGCTGGTGCCCAACGTGGGCTTGAGAACTCGGGCACACAGGCCAGATTGTAGCTGAGCAGTCAGGGCCAATCCGGCTCCGAGGTGAGACCCAAAAAGATGGGTAACGCACATTCCAAGTCTGAGGACCCGGTGCTTAAGGCGCTGAGATACATGCTCAAGAGTAGGGGCTTAGAGCTTACAGATCAGAATGCTCTACAGGTATAGGAAACTGCCCTCCACTTAGCGCCCGGCTGCCCACTGGCAATTTGTTTGCGTGGGACACCTGGGACCAGGTGGAACGGCTCTCACAGCAGAGGGAGATTCGCATGGGTATTGATCCTCCCTTAAGCTTCTACCCCACCATAGCTGTCTTAAAGATATGTTTTAGGGCCGAGCCCTCCATGCCTGTGGCACCAGAAGCAGGGGAGACCCGGAAGGACCCCTTCAACGATGACTGGGTTAGATTTGAGAAGGAAAGAGTGGAGGCGTTTCCAGTTAATTTGAACCCGGGGAGTAACCGTCCTGCCCCCTGGTACCCCTGGGAGGCTAAGGACCTCAAGGAGTTAAGAAAGGCCATGGCTGAGGATGGGCCTAATTCACCCGGGGTGGATACACTCCTTCAGGGACTAGCCCACCAGCCCTGCACCAGCAAGGATTGGCTAGATCTCGCTAAGGCTGTACTTCCTAGCTCCATCTTTATCAAATGGTGCGCCCTCTTTAAGGAGGAGTGCCGCAGGCAGAGAGAAGTTTGGCGGTCAATCCTCCAGTCCCCATTACTCCTGGGATGTTGACTGGCTCAGCTGATCTATATTCTACAGGGGCACAGCAAGCCACTATTCCTGCACCTTACACCAATCAGGTTAGAGCCCTGGGGCTCTCCGCATGGCGCAAGTTAGACGAGGCTCCCCCAGAGGGAATTACTCAGAATCCAACTGAGCCCCTTCATGAGTTCATTGACCCGGTGGAGAAGAACTTATGCCGCAACCCCCACTCCACCCCCACCCCCGCCTGCCCCAGGTCCACTCAGAGAACAATTTACCAAGCCCCTGGTCTGGGATGGGATGAACTCGGATCACAAACTGGCTTGCGCCAGCCTCAAGGAGAGGTCCATGGGACAATGGATAATAGCAGCTAAGGATGTGGGGACACAGACACACCAGACCAAGGCTATGACAATGGCCTTATAGGCACAGACAGAAACGCTCACTTCAGCCCTGTCTCAGGCATTTTTTGCCCTAGATGGAGGGCGGGAGCGGGGGGGTAGGGCATGGTGAGAAAAGAGAAGCTGAGAGAATATGCTTCAGGTGTGGCCAATCAGGCCACATAAAGAAAACTTGCCCGGAGAGGGATAACCGGCCCAGGCCTGGTGGAGGGGGCCCTGACAATGCCCCCTCCACCCCATGCCCATGGTGCCGTAAGGGGCACCATTGGCAGAGTGCAGATCTAAATTTGATTTAGAGGGGAAACCTTTAAACTAGGTAAGAGGCAGCCTCTACCCTTGTCACCCCAAAGAGGAATAGTGCACGGCTCCCCACAGGAAAGGGGTAGGCGCCTTGCCTCTACTTCCTATCCTGGTCTGCACCCAGCCGCTAATTGGACTGTCCCTATAATCCCTGGATTGAGACCGAAGATGGGCATACTTATAGATGGGAAAAGGTTCCGATGCTTGATAGCCGACAAGACTATCCTCAGAAAGGAGGAAGTTCCCTCCCACTGGGCCCTCCTCCCGGGACCTCAGATCATGGGCGTGGGGGGAAACAACTGGTCAGATAAAGTAAAGGAATGGCTATGTTGGCAGGATGCTGATGGGGCTAAGGGCGAGGTGCACCCTCTGGTGGCAGTGGGGCTATCTGCCAACCTTTTGGGACAGGACATTCTAGGGGAAGCCCAGGCATATATTACTACCGACAACAGGGCTTTTTATGAAGACATTCTTGACAGCGAGGAGGTCAACCAGTTGGGTGAGGAACTGTCCCATCTTCACAATTACAGAGGAGAACCTCCAAAGATTCCCCAGGTTCACCCCCAATCCTAGAGGCCACTGTCCCCACGGTACCAGCTATCCAATGGAAACACCCCAATATTTGTTATCCGCAAATCCTCCAGTAAATGGAGGATGCTCCAAGACCTCCGAAAAGTCAATGAGAGAATGGTTCTGGTGGGTACCCCACTTCGGGGGTTGCCTTGGATCCCTGCTATTCCTTCCCATCTGTTGCTGATGACATTAAGGATTGCTTCTTCTCCATTCTGGTACACCCTGAAGACTGTAAAAAGTTTGCCTTCTCTGTCCCCTCACTCAATTTTAGTTCTCCTGATGAGAGATTTGAATGGACCGTGCTACCACAAGGCATGGCTAATAGTTCAGCCTATTGCCAAGACTATGTAAGATCCCTCTTAGAGCCTGTGAGTCAACATCCTCAGTCCCTGGTATACATGTATATGGATGACATAATCTTGGGAGCCCCTGCGGCCCCCCAGCTAGGAGACCTGTTCCAACTCACTCAAAAATGTCTAGAGAAAGGGGGCCTCCATATCTCTGCAGATAAGGTACAGGTCATTCCGCCCCTTAGGATATTGGGGGCCAAGCTTTCATTGGAAGGAGTCTCTCTGCTAAAACCCCAGCTCAATGTCCCCCCTACACTAACCCTGACAGGGTTACAACAATTGTTAGGAGAGATTAATTGGCTTCAAGCATGGCTCCCTTCGAGCAAGACCCTACAATCTTTGTTCCAGCTGCTGGCGGGGAAAAAGCCCTTGGACTTAATCTCTCTTGGTCCCCAAGATTTTCCAGGAGGCCCAAAATGCTATAGATCGAGCCAAACTGTCCCAGTATAACCCCTCCCAGGACTTGGAGTTCTGGGTGTTATCAGGGAAGTCCCTAATGACATGTCTTCACACAGGAGGAAAAGCCCCTCCAATGGGTTCACGCTTCCTTGGGAGGCACAACGCGGGTGTACACCCCGATGGACCAATTGGCGGACCTCCTGGAGAAGGGGCACAAGTTGGCCCTAAGACACTATGGCCTGGACCCCCATAAGACTGTTGTTCCCTACACCACCTCAAAGACTTTGAATGGCTATGCAAAAACAACTACTGATTGGCCATATGTCTAGAGGGATTTCTGGGAGCTCTGGACTATCATTATGGACCTTACCGATGGATAACTTCCTTCCACTCCCTCCCCTGGAAGGCCCCCTGGCTATTTTCTCTGTAGCCTCTGCCTGAGGCGTGCATGGTGTTTACCAATGGGATTCGACATGGAGCAGCAATGATTGTTTACTCAGGGGCAGATGAGGCCCCATGGTCTTACCTACAGCCATGTGAAGGATAAGCCCAATTGAAGTAACTAATGGCTGTTGTCCTAGCTCTATCTAAGGTAAATGAGCCCATGAACTTATTCACTGACAGCCTGTATGTAAAGAATCTTCTCCCTGGCCTTTTGGGGGCTCACAACAGAATGGACACAAATCCCATTACTCCCTTGATGATTCAGGCCCGTACACTGTTGCATCGCAGAGAAAAATCCCATCTTTATCCAACATCTATGGGGTCATCAGGGCTTGCCTGAATTTCTTTCACATGGTAATACTGAGACGGATAAATTAGCCTCTGTACAGTTCATGACATCTTTAGAACAAGCTCAGGACCTCCACGTTCTCACTCATATCAATTGGTGGGGACTTCATAAGAGATTTCCCCAAGTTCCTATCAAGGACCTAAAGAGAATTGTCCACACCTGTAAATTGTGCCAGCCATTTCTTTAGGTACCCCTGCTTCAACCACCAGGGGTAAACCCTAGGGGCCTTAAACCTAACTCTTTATATCAGACTGATGTCGCTCATTTCCTACCCATTGGAAAGCTTAAGTACATATTTGTGTCCATTGATACCTACTCCCATGCCTGCTGGGCTATGGTTCACACTGGGGAAAAGTCAAAACATGCTCAGAGTCATTTTCTCCAGTGTTTTGTGACCTTGGGCACACCCCAAAACATCAAAACAGACAATGGCCCATGTTTCACAAGTAAAAGCTTACAAGACTTCTTTAAACTTTGGAAAATCCAACATACTACAGGCATCCCTTACAATCCCCAAGGCCAGGCCATTGTAGAGCGAAACCATCAAAACATAAAGCTTCATTTACAAAAACAAAAAGGGGGAAGTAGTCCCCATCTGCAATTGCTCCAGGCCTTGTTCACTATCAATATCCTTGACTTTCAAAAGAATCAAATCGAGTCCAAATTTCAAAAGCATTGGGGAAGATAGGAACAAAGGCCCGAGGTCCGGGTACGATGGAAGGACCCTATGACAGGAGACAGGTGGGGCCCAGATCCGCTACTAACTCAGGGCCAAGGCTTTGCATGCATCTTCCCCATAGGCGACCCTGTTCCGATACGGATACCTGCCCGAAATATTGAATTCCATAGTCAGGAGGTAATGGATCCTGATCAGCCTGATATAACTGCTAGGGATGATTAATATAAGCCTCCATGGATGAAAGTGCCCATGAGACAAGGCTCTTGTTTTCCTTTCACAGGTGATGAAAAGACCTGGGTGGACCTTGTTGCTGGCCTTCATGGTGCTGGGTATCATGATCATGGTTGATGATTGTACTAATGTTCCTTTCAGTGCTTTTTATCCTTAGGTGCTTATTATGGCTCCTTAGACACCAAAAGTCTTCAAATAAGATCACTGCTCAAGTTCTCTTGGCCTTACAGTCTCCTGAGTCCCTGCCCCCTCCTAGGGTAGTCCATACATGGCTCGTGGAGCTCCAATAGGCTTGGCGTGCCTTCCCACAGGCTGGGGTCCCTTGTTCCAAAGCGAGCACCCTATGTCAATGATGGGTAAGATCCTCCTACAACAGGTACACCTAAGACAGGGTGTGCACAAGGCCAGGTGCGCTACCCAATGATGGTCAAGGCTTGATCGTGGGGAGGACAACCTAAGACAGACTAGGGTGCCTGGATTGAGGGGAGAGCTAGCCGCTGACCCTCTGGGAGCCGTCATTACAGGACAACAAGGGTGACCCGTGAGAAAATAGCCTACATAGGCCCAGCTAAGCCTGGGCATAAAACAAAAAGGGGGAGATGTAGGGCTCTCATAAGTGGCCAGAACAAATCAACAAAGATGATGCTGAGAGGAAGCAGGAGAGATGCAGCCTGACTTGTTTTGAAAGTCTTCAGACTGGCTGACAGATGCTTCTGCACTGCTGAGGAGTGCATAATCAGTGCGTGATCATCCTTAAGATCCATGAAGTGCTGCCTTCCTGCTCTATTGACCTTTAAACTGATTGGACACCCTCAGGGGGGAGGGGGATTTCCAGATGCCTTTATAAGCTCTGTAATGCCTGCAATAAATGAGTTCCTGCTTGACTAGACTCCCCGTTGCGTCTGATTGGAGGGATCAGGAGAGGAGAAAAACCTATGGCAAATTGGACAGTCCCTATTATCCCTGGTGTAAGGCTCAAGATGGATCTCGCCATATCAATTACAGGGGGGACCCAAAGAAAGAGTATCGGGTTCACCCCCAATTCTAGGGGCCACTGCCCCTCAGATTCCAGCTATCCGGTGGTCCCCTGGGGCGCTGGTATGGGTGGAGCAGTGGCCATTGCTTGAGACAAAGCTACAGGCTTTAAAGGAAATTGTGCAGGAACAATTACAGTTGGGCCACATCCGGCCTTCTATATGGAATACAC
>NW_008356258.1:3062721-3071020 GCF_000622305.1 Nannospalax galili
ACTGCTAGGGATGATTAATATAAGCCTCCATGGATGAAAGTGCCCATGAGACAAGGCTCTTGTTTTCCTTTCACAGGTGATGAAAAGCCCTGGGTGGACCTTGTTGCTGGGCTTCATGGTGCTGGGTATCATGCTCACGGTTGATGGATTGTACTAATGTTCCTTTCAGTGCTTTTTATCCTTAGGTGCTTATTATGGCTCCTTAGACACCAAAAGTCTTCAAATAAGATCACTGCTCAAGTTCTCTTGGCCTTACAGTCTCCTGAGTCCCTGCCCCCTCCTAGGGTAGTCCATACATGGCTCGTGGAGCTCCAATAGGCTTGGCGTGCCTTCCCACAGGCTGGGGTCCCTTGTTCCAAAGCGAGCACCCTATGTCAATGACGGGTAAGATCCTCCTACGACAGGTATGCCTAAGACAGGGCGTGCATAAGGCCAGGTGTGCTACCCAATGACAGGCAAGGCTTGATTGTGGGGAGGACAACCTAAGACAGACTAAGGTGCCTGTACTGAGGGGAGAGCTAGCCGCTGACCCTCTGGGAGCTGTCATTACAGGACAACAAGGGTGACCCGTGAGAAAATAGCCTACATAGGCCCAGCCTAATTCTTATTGCAGTTTGACTTACTACTCTAAGTGGCATTCATGTAGCATACATGTAACTTTAAGAAATATACAGAAAATACATGGAAGGCAAGTACTTACAAGAATTTAGACAGTCTTTTAGGATCCCACTGATAGCAGACACTTCCTAAATAATAAAAATAAGAAAGAATCATACAACATCAGCATTAAACTTACTCTGCCCAATTTAAAACAAAATTTTGATGATCTTAAAAAATAATTTAAACTGAAAATGTAATATTGAACCACGAAGACACTGGTTGAGTTTAAAACATTAAATTATTTTATCCACAGTAAAAAGAAATGTATAAACTGACTAATTAATTTTACTGTTTATGAAAGTCAGCAGTAAGTAATTTTATTTAAAAAAGAAAAACACTGGGCTGGAGAGACAGCTCAGTGGTTAAGAGCACTAGATGAGAGGACCTGGGTTCAATTCCCAGCACCTATATGGCAGCTAACAACTGTCTGTTAACTCCACTTCCAGGGCAATCTGACACCCTCTTCTGACATCCAAAGGCATTGTACAACACATTTGCACTTACACACATGCAGGCAATACACTCATACACATAAAGCGGTTTTTTTTTAGTTTTAAAATGTGTGTATTGAAGAATATTTTTAGAAAGGAGATACTTTTGATTTGTCATTTTAAAAAAGTACATTTCTTTATGAGGTAGAATAAAGGTAATGTAAGAGAAGACAGACTTAAGCCGTTTTCTACTGTAATTGTAGGAAAGCACAGCTCAGTGTTGTCATTTTTGCAAAGCTAAATACATTTTTTAAAAGTCTCTTCTATGTTCTCCTCAAAAAGCAATGAATGATAACAGAAGATGGCATTAAAAAGCTGTTTTTTTCTCTATTCATTCTGTAGTTTTGGCACTAGTATTTTTACTATTACAGGCTACAATTTTCACTTTGTCCACTTTTAATAAGCTCTGTCACTTCTCTGAATTCAACATCATTCAATATAAAAGTCCAAACATTATCACAGAATCTGTATGTATTTAAAGAGCCCTTCAACCTTGCAGTTAATGTTCTCAGGCATCTGAACTCTCAGTAATTCTTCAAGGAAGGTAGCCAAATATACAGACTAGTTTATGAAAGTATGAAATAATCTAAAAGCAAATCTGTATCTCACACGGAATGGATGAACTTAGTATACAGCCGGAAATTGATTCTGTTCCTGATCCTCTGAGCCAATTCTGAATTTAAAGCCTTATCAAACTGAAGTAGAACTTGAAGGACAAGTTGCAGGGTGATCTGTTAAGACTGTATGAGCTCATCGAGGCTCTCTTGAAGACTGTTTCCCAAAGCTGTATAACTGATATGCTTGGTCTTGAGGATTGCACTGATGTCCTGAGAAAAGGCACTGGCCACCACGTAGCTCCCAGAACAGGAGTGGGAGCAGTAGCGGGAGCGGGAGCCGGAGCGGGAACCCAAGCCCAAGCCCGAGCCTGAGCCCGAGCCCAAGCTAGGCTACCTCCTCAGCCGTGGAAACCGCAGTGCTCCACATAAAGTAAAATAAAAAACTATAGCACAAATCCTCTCAGTCAAGTTTCAAGTTGAATTGGACTCAAAAATGCAAGAAAAAAGCATTAAATAACATTTAGGAAACTTTTACAATTTCAGGCACTTTAGACTTGAAAGGCCTTATACTTATTGTTTTTCCTAATCAGTAAGTCATCAGCTTAAATATAGCAGGTACACTGGACTGCACAAGTGGTGGGGTTTTGTTTCTTTTGGGTTTTTTTTTTGTTTTTTTTTTTTTTTTTTTGGTTTGTTTGGCTTTGGTCTTTTTTGAGACATGGTTTCCCTGTAGCCCCAGCTTCCCTGGAACTCACTGTGTAGTACAGGCTGGCCTCCATATTACAGAGATCTGCCTGCCTCTGCCTCCCAAGCTCTGGAACTAAAGGCATGGGCCACCGGTGGCACCAGCTAAGATAATTCCTGTTTTAAACTAGGAGTGGGCCCCAGCACTTAAGAAATGGAGATAGAATCAAAGATTCAAGGTCATCCTTAACTATAGGTGAATTCAAGGTCAGTTTTGGATACAATATCTCAAAAGGATACACACACACACACGTACACACAAAATACCTACCAACCACCACCACCACCACCACCCACCACCATTATGACTCAAAAAATGTAATATAGCATTAAGTAAAATTCCCGCCTCTTTAGTCAGGGGGAGAATCCCAAACTTTTTAAATTCCTTTTAAAGAATCAGCAGATTTCTCATAAAATGTTAACATCCAAGAAATTATACCACCACTTATGAATTAAAATTGTTTTCTTAGCTAGCAAGATGGCTCTGCAGGTAAAAGCCCTTACAACCAAGTCTGACAACCTTGGTCCAGTCCCTGGGATCCACATGGTAACAAACAGGCTCCAGCAAGTAGTCCTTTGACCTCCACATGTATGGCACATACATACATACAAAACAAATAAATGAAAAAATGTTTTCTGATGAGTAAGTCATACCAAGACATTTTCTATATCTACTTGTGCTAAAACCAAAAGCAATCAAATTAACAGCACCCATCCCCAGGCCAAGGAAAAAAGGAGAAAGAAAAACAGAGACAAACATTAAAGATAACAAAGTTTCTATAAGATGACAAAACATTTGTTATAACTTTTTCAAGTTAGGCAAAGATTTCTTAAATAGGACACAGGAAAAAAATTGGATTGCTACAATTACTCTTTATGAAAAACTGAAAATGTGGGGCTGGAGAGATGGCTCAGCGGCTAACAGCACTGATTGCTTTTACAGAAGACCCAGGTTGGATTCCTAGCACCCACATGGCAGTTAACAACCATCCATAACCCCAGTTCTAGAGGAGCTGACCTCTGCGGGCATTGCATGAGATGGATGCACTTACACACGTGAATGCAATACACTCATATACCTAAAATAAAAATATTTTTTTTAAAAAAACTGAAAATGCAAGCTACAGACTAGAAAATTCTACCAATGCATATGTACCACAAAGTCTCATATCCAAAATATATTCCTCAAACAATTGCAAATCACCAAGAAAATGACAACAGCATTTTTAAGATAACCTAAGAATCAAACAAACTTTTTTTAAAGCTCATTAGAAAAGATACCCAACATAATGAATCAGAAAAATACAGATTACCACCACAGTGATATACTACCTGTGATGGGTAGCTTTAGTATCAACTTGACACACCTGGGTTAAGGGAGCCTCAATTGGGGAATTGCCTTCATTGGACTGGCCTGTGGCCATGTCCATGGGGCACTTTCTTGATTGTTGAGTGATGTGGGAGGGCCCAGACAACAGGGGGTGGTACCACCCCTGGGCAGGTGGGGCCTGTGTTGCATGAGAAAGCAGGCCGAGCAGGGACCAGAGGAGCAAGCCAGTCAGCAGTGTTCCTCAATGGCCTGTGCTCCAGCTCCTGCCTCCAGGTTCCTGCCCTGAGTTCCTACCTTGGGCTCCCTGATGAACTGTGACCTGGGAGATGTAAGGTAAATAAACTTTTTCCTCCCCAAGTTGGTAGTGGTCAGAGTGTTTTGTCACAGCAATGAAGAAACAAACTAGGACACTACCAAAATAACTTTTTAAATCTTAAAACTACATAGTATCAAATACAAGCAAGAACATATAGTAACTGATGTTCTCATACTCTGGAGGGAGAAACATAAAACAGTATGAAGATATACATTATACACTGCGGGAGCCTGAGGCCAGGGGCTAGGCAAGAAGGCGCCTAGAGGAAACGACCGAGGCATGACCGGACTTGTTTGGCACTAGAAGAAGTGGCTGGGGCGTGGCCAGACTTGTTTTGAAGAATCGCTAACTGGCTCCCGTCATTTCCGTGCATCTTGGCAGCGCATGATCACTTCGTGAACGCTATGCTGTGCTATGGAGAGGAGACTGCATGCTCAAGTTGACCTTTAACATGATTGGACTCTTGGTTGGAGAGGGGATTTTCCTTTGTCGTTTTTGCCTTCATAAGCCCTGTAACGCCTGCAATAAACGATTTACTGCTTGAATGGCTCCCTGTCGCGTCTGATTATCTCCCGGGGAGGCTGTGGGTAATGGGCGGACAGCTCACCTCCCTTTCCCCAGCTACTGTGTCGGGCAGGATCCCCGACATCTGGCGCCCAACGTGGGGCTCCAAAAACCACTCAGACCCGCTACAGAAGCTGATTGCTGGGGCTAATTGGGTGGGTACCGAGGGAAGTGAGACCCCCAAGAGATGGGTAACGCAAGGAGCAAAAGTGAGGAGCCAGTGCTCACGGCACTGAGACACATGTTGAGATCCAGGGGGTTAGAACAGTGCGATTCCTCTTCAAAGAAGATCTGGGAGACCACCCTGCATCTCGCTCCCTGGCTGCCCACCGGCAATTTATTCCAGTGGGCTACATGGGACCAGCTTGAACACCTGGCTCGCAAGGCAGAGATCAATAGAGGGGAGGAACCACCCTTGGGGTTTTACCCCACGATCTCAGCCCTTAAGTCATGTTTTCAACGTGATCCGACCCCCGGGCATACCGGCCTTTGCCAGGTGGATAAGGTCACAGGGGAAGATCGATGGGTCGCGTTTGATGAGGAGAGAGCCCAACAACTGAAAGTGAAACCAAAGTGTATACTATGGAGAGATCTTGAAAGGGGGGGTGATAAGAACAGGGGAGAAAAAGGGGGGACCCTGGGCAGTCAGCATGAATATGAGGGAGCAGAGTTCTCCACTCCCATGGGACTAGTCCAGGCTTTCCCTGTAAACATCAACCCCGGACCCCAGCGCCCAGCCGCCTGGTACCCTTGGGAGGCTCAAGATTTTAAAGAATTAAAGAAGGCGGTGGCCAAGGATGGCCCCGGGTCCCCAAGTCAACACCCTTCTCCAGGGCTTGGTATATCAACCCTGTATGGCCAAAGACTGGATGGACTTAGCCAAGGCAGTCCTCCCCAGCCCCTTGTTTACTAAATGGGTGGCACTATACCGAGAGGAATGTCGGGTCCAGGCAGAAAATAACCGTGCCACCAACCCCCCGTCCCTATCACTTTCAGCATGCTGACAGGGAACATGGACGCCTTTGCCACGGGCGCCCAGCAGGCAGCACTTCCGCCACCGTATACAGAACAGGTCAGGGCCCTTGGCCTCAAGGCCTGGCATAAGTTGGATACGGGCCCTACGGAGCTGCCCATATCGGGAATCCATCAAAGCTCAGGGGAGCCATTACAGGAGTTTGTAGATAGGGTTGAAAAGAGTCTAAAGAGAAAGTTTCCCCCTGGGCCACTCAGAGAACAGTTCATAAAAATGCTAGTATGGGATGGTATGAACGCCGACCATAGGGTTGCCTGCGTGGGGTTAAAGGACCATTCCATGAACAGCTGGATCGTGGCCTCAAAGGACATAGGGACCAAAACAAAGGCAACTGAGGCTATGGCCACAGTCCTCAAGACACAGACAGAGGCTCTAGCTACAGCCTTTAGAGAAGCCCTCACAGGCCCTGGGCTGCAGGATAGGCGCCCCAGGGCTGAGGACCAGAGATGTTTTGGATGCAGCCAGCCCAGGCACCTAAAGAGAGACTGCCCACAAGGGAAAGCCCCCTCAAGGTGGAGGGGGACAAGCCCAGGGCCCCATGCCCACGCTGCCGCAAGGGGTTTCATTGGAAAAAGGACTGCCGGTCCAGGTCTGATGTGGAGGTCAAACCTTTAAACTAGGTTTGGGGCAACCCCCAGCCCCGTCACCAAAAGGGGGAGAGCACACAGGCCCTGGAGGGCCCATCACCCACTGGACGGTCCCTAAGATAGACATCTTAATAGATGGGCGGAGGTTCCGGGGCATTATTGACACTAGGGTAGATAGGACCATCCTGAGGAAGGAAGAAGTCCCCGGAAGGTGGCCCCTCAAGCTTGGCCCACAGGTGATGGGTGTTGGTGGCACCATGCCATCATGGGAGCTTAAAAACTGGCTCTGTTGGCAGGACCCGGATGGTACTAAGGGAGAGATCAGACCTTTGGTGGCTGAGGGGCTTTCCTACAACCTCTTCAGGAGAGACCTCCTGGGGGGGGGACAGATGTTTTTGTGACCACGGACAATTGGGAATTTATCGAGGGGCTCCTCGATGATGAGGAAATGAACAGGGTTAGACACCCCCTTGACCGCCTCTCAAACTACAGAGGGGAGGAGTCCAAGTCTCCCTGGGTCTACCCCCAATCCTAGAGGCCGCTGTTCCTCAAGTTCCTGCAATCCGATGGTCCCCAGGGAGCCTGGTTTGGGTGGAACAGTGGCCCTTGCCCGAGACAAAGCTCCAGGCTTTGAGGCATATTATACAGGAACAACTTATGCTGGGGCATATCCACCCCTCCATGAGCCCTTAGAACACCCCTGTTTTTGTCATAAAAGTCATCTGGCCAATGGAGGATGCTACAGGACCTCCGCAAGGTCAACGTCAGAATGACCCTGGAGGGAGTCCCCTTGAGGGGACTGCCCTGGATACCCACTATCCCCTCAGATCAGAGCTAATCCATCTGAACCCGCAACACCTAGACATTTTACAGGGGGTCCAGGAGGTCCTGGACCGAGCCCAACTGGCCTGCTATATGCCTGGAAAGGACCTCAAACTATGGGTGCTCCCTGATGAGGCCCTGATGACATCCGAACTCACACAAGGGGGGAGGCCCCTCCAATGAGTGCATACCTCCCTAGGGGGCACTCCACGGGTGTATACACCCATAGGCCAGTTGGCTGACCTAATTGAGAAAGGACGGGATATAGCCCTGAGACATTATGGCATCGACCCCTACAAGATTATCCCTTATCGGCTAAAGGATTTTGAATGGCTCTGCAGAAACAACAGCCAAATGGCCATAGCCTTGGAGGGCTTTCTGGGAAAGTTGGACTGTCATTATGGCCCTCACAAATGGGTAACCTCCTTTCGCACCCTCCACTGGGGGGCCCCTGGGCTTTTTGTCAAAAACCCTCTGACAGAGGCGTATAATGTGTTTACTGATGGAGGAAGATTCAGAGCTGCTGTAGTAATTTATCTGGCGGTTAAAACAAAACCAAAAATATACGTTCACACTTGTGAGGGCTCCGCTCAATTTAAAAAACTCATGGCCATTGCCCTAGCCTTGTCCAAAGTAGATGACCCCATGAACTTGTTCTCTGACAGCCTATATGTAGTTAACCTTCTCCCAGGATTATTAAATTCTCATATTCGGCTAGATGACAACCCTATTACCACCCTAATGATCCAGGTTCGAACATTGTTAAGAGAAAGAAGGGCCCCCATTTTCTTACAACACCTTAGGGGCCACCAAGGACTGCCTGGGTTCCTCTCCCAGGGCAACGCAGAGGCAGACAAAATGGTGGACCTAAGAAAAACTGTAGATACCTGTAAGTCTTGTCAATGCTTTCTACAGGTGCCACCCCTCCAACAACCAGGGGTAAACCCTAGGGGGCTGAAGCCTAACTCTCTTTGGCAGACAGATGTCACACATTATGTTCCTTTTGGAAAACTCAAGTATGTTTTCGTGTCTATTGACATATTCTCATATGCCTGTTGGGCTACCGCCCATACAGAAGAAAAGTCTAGACATGCTCAGTCTCACTTCCTCCAGTGCTTCGCTACGCTGGGATTACCTCAAAGGATTAAAACTGACAATGGACCATGCTTCATAAGTAAAAGCTTACAGGACTTCT
>NW_008356258.1:3071285-3101990 GCF_000622305.1 Nannospalax galili
ATGCAAAACCATACCCATGTAAATTGGTGGGGACTCCATAAGAGGTTCCCTCAAGTCTCTATCAAGGACCTAAGAAAAACTGTACATACCTGTAAGTCTTGTCAACCCTTTCTACAGGTGCCACCCCTCCAACAACCAGGGGTAAACCCTAGAGGGCTGAAGACTCTCTTTGACAGACAGATGTCACACATTACATTCCTTTTGGAAAACCCAAGTATGTTTTCGTGTCTATTGACACATTCTCACATGCCTATTGGGCTACCGCCCATACAGGAGAAAAGTCTAAACATGCTCAATCTCACTTCCTCCAGTGCTTCGCTAAACTGGGATTACCTCAAAGGATTAAAACTGACAATGGACCATGCTTCATAAGTAAAAGCTTACAGGACTTCTTCTCTTTATGGGGAATCCACCATAACACGGGGATCCCCTATAACCCCCAGGGCCAAGCTATCATAGAACGTAACCATCAGGACCTAAAGACCCAATTCCAAAAACAAAAAGGGGAGAGTAAGGCCCCACCAACAGCTAGGTTTGGCTTTATTTAACATCAATATCCTCAATTTTCAAAAAGGTCAATTGGAATCTTGATTCCAAAAACGTTGGGGGCATCAGGAGCAAAGACCAGAGGTACAGGTCAGATGGAAGGATCCAGTAATGGGACAACGGCGAGGACCTGACACGCTCCTTACTATGGGCAGGGGGTTTGGATGTGTCTTTCCCACGGATGAACCCTAACCCATCTGGGTACCTGCAAGGAATCTAAAGATGCAGGAATAACCCTGTCCCAAAGGTGACAGCCCTTTGAGGAGGATTTCTATGTCTTACAGGATGGAGTATTTTGGATGAATGGCTTTCATTGCCATGCTCGCCGCTGCTGCCCTGGCCATCATCATCTTTATCGTTACCATCATTATTCAAGATCTGATCAATAGATGGCTGACCAAAATCTGTCAATAATGGTACTCCTTCTCCTGCTAGCCATCTGTCAGATAAAAGCCGAGGGCCTCTGGGCCTTGGTCCCTTCCCCACCTATATTCTTGCAATTACCAAAGACATGGCTCTGCTAGTTTGTGACCCTTGTTTTAGGTCACTTTGTCTCACCCCTTACAGAGTTCAAAATATTACTAAATCGCGCCTACAACTCGTGGACATATTCATGGCCACTGGAACCAACAATTTCTTAATTATTCCATATTGCTGACCAATTAGATTATTGCTCTAAATTATACCCAGGCCCTGGTCCTATCAATGGACTCCTCCTTTTTTAGTAAGGTATGGGAGCATGTTTCTAATGCTTGTGCTAGCTTCTCAGGTGTCTCTGCTCATTTATCAGAAGACAAAGACAGACGAAGAAAGTCCTGGTCCAACCTGCCCTGGCCACCCAATCCCCCTCAGGCCCCTCCTCAAGACAAATCCAGGCATGGATGCCTGAGCTAGCCTGAGGGCCCAGGTTGTTTTGCCCACTTATGGGACAGACCCCCGACATCTAAATGCATGGCTAATGCCAATGACGGGTAAGACCTCCCAGACTGATGAACCTAAAACAGGGGCCATGAGGGCAATCATGGTTACCCAAGGTCAGGCAACTTCAGCACCTGAGGAGAGGCGACCTAAGACAGGGAGGCCATAGCAGCAGAGGGGAAAGGGGACGGTGCTCCCCATCCCCAGGGATATCCTTGAGGAACCTCACTTTTAAAACAAGACAGGGGGAGAGATGCGGGGGCCTGAGGCCAGGGGCAATGCAAGAAGGCGCCTAGAGGAAATGGCCGGGGCATGACCACACTTGTTTGGCACCTAGAGGAAGTGGCTGGGGCGCAGGCAGACTTGTTTTGAAGAATCGCTAATTGGCTCCTATCATTTCCGTGCATCTTAGCAGCGCATGATCACTTCGTGAACGCTGTGCTGTGCTATGGAGAGGAGACTGCATGCTCAAGTTGACCTTTAACATGATGGGACTCTTGGTTGGAGAGGGGATTTTCCTTTGTGGTTTTTGCCTTCATAAGCCCTGTAACGCCTGCAATAAACAAGTTCCTGTTTGACTGGCTCCCTATGGTGTCTGATTGTCTCCCGGGGAGGCTGCGGGTAATGAGCGGACAGCTCACCTCCCTTTCCCCAGCTCCTGTGTCGGGCAGGATCCCCGACAATACACATCCCATTGACTAAGCAATACTACTCCCAGGTATTCCGCCAATACAAATCTGTGCACATATATACAAAAAATAGGTATAAGAATTATCATAGCAATAGTATCATCAATATTATCACAGCAACATTTTTAACTCAGTAATAGAAGGGAGGAATGAATTCAGTACATTCACACAAGAGAATATAATACCCTGAGAAAATCCAGTCTTGGTGGCATAAGCCTTTAATCCCAGCTCAAGAGGCAGAAGAAGATGGATCTCTATGAGATCGAGGCCAACCTGATCTACATACAGGTCAGCTGTGGCTACCGGGAGATCCTGTCTCAAAAAACAAAAACCACCACCAACAACAACAAGAAAAAAAAACAGAGAAAATGAAAACAGCACCAAAAACAGAGTAAGATGCATCTCAAAAACACAGTGCTATCTTCAAGGAGCCAGGGTCAAACAAAGCCACAAGCACACACTTAGGGCTTATGTACGAAAAGAATAAAGCAAGCTTATCTCTAATGAAGTCACAGAGTAGCTAGTTACCTTTCTTATAAAGGAGTTACTATGACAGGACACAGAGGCTTTGGAGCTGAGCTCTTGATCTGGGTCAGGATTAAAAACCGTGTTCACTTTGTGAAAGTACAACAAGATAGAAAAGTTTATATTTTCCTGTATGTAAAATATACTTCCACTTTTTTTTTTTTTTTTTAAGTTTCCTTCTGGGGCTGGAGAAATGGCTCAGTGGTTAAGAACACTAGTTGTACTTGCAGAAGACCCGGGTTCGAATCCCAGAACCCACATGGCAGCTAACAACTGTCCATAACTCCAGTCCCAAGGGATCTGACGCCTCTTCTGTCCCCCACAGGCATTGCACGACATGGGTGCACTTACCTACATGCAGGCAATACACTCATACACATAAAAATAATAAATAAAATATTTTAAAGTTTCCTTCTTAAAACAGAAAGTTGATAAATCACTTTTCAACAAAGTTTAGGTTATACTAATAATCATACTAATAATAACTCATTAATCAGAAAATTTGGTAATCAATAGCAGTATAGCAGTATATTATTTTTGTTCAAAGTAATTTAATATGACCTGTCATTTTGTACTACTAAATTTAATAGAAACTTCAATATAAATATAAATTTTAACAGCAAAAGATTCCTTATGATTTTATGTTACTTGATGAAAATGTCCCTTACATGATATGCTTAGGACAGATATATTTCAAATTTCCAAGTTTTTCTGAGTTTGGAATACTCAAATATAATTTATGTGCCTAATCCAAAAAAACCAAACTCCAATGGCCCAAGCATTTCAGTGGGGTACACATGGTATATGTGCATGTAGTCATGTGCACACATGCAGAATCCATAGGAGGAAGGCCTCTACCTCTCTCACTCTCTGCCTTATCCCCAAGACAGAGTTCCCTGGTTTTATGGCTAGGCTGGCTGGCCAGTAAGCCCCAGCAATCCTGTCTCCCAAGTGTATTTACTCATTGAGTAGCTTACCAGCCCTCCCACTCTAACTCTGTGGGTGCGGGGGATCCAAATTCAGGTTCTTTTTTTTTTAAAGTTTTAAAAATTTATTATTTTTATTTTATGTGTATGTGTGTACTGCCTGCATGTAGGTAAGTGCACCCGTGTTGTGCAATGCCCGGGGAGGTCAGAAGAGGCTGTTAGATCCCCTGGGACTGGAGTTACGGACAGCTGTTAGCTGCTATGTGGATGCTGGGATTCAAACCTGGGTCTTCTGCAAGAACAACCAGTGTTCCTAACCACTGAACCATCTCTCCAGGCCCCCAAATTCAGGCTCTTATGCTTGTACCCCAAAGCACTCTCAACTACCGAACCATCTCCCCAACTTCATTTGTCAATGGTTTCTTTGGGAATATGTATTACACTTAAACTTGAACCCAGGGAGTCACATGCAAGGTAAGGTGCTCTAACACTGAGCTATAGCCCTAAACCTTCCATAAAGTTTTGCTAACACTTGTTATAAGCAGGTCCAAGTTAAATTTACGACTACATGGGCCAACAAGATGGCTCAGTGGATAAAAGCACTTACCACACAAGTATGCTAACCTGAGTTCAATCTCCAGAACCCATAGAAAGAATCAACTCCAAAGCTGTACTCTGACCTCCACACAAGCACAGGCCTTGGCATGTAAGCATAAATGCACACACACGAGCACACATGCACACATACACACACATAAATAAAATGTTAAAATAAAATACAAATACATAATCCAGCACATATTCAAACAGTAACCAGATGGTCACGCAAAGGATTCATAAAACTTTAAAGAAAACTACACAGGCCTATTGCTTAGAAAACTAAGTTTTTTGTTTTTTGTTTTTAATTAAGACCAACGCTTTTCAAAGAAAAGTCTATGAACCTGCTGAAGAAAGGTCTTGCAAATAAATTCTTATATAACTAAAATTCTTGTTAATATTGACAATGGTACCTTTCTTTATTGAAAATATAAACCAGTACCATTTCTTTTTATTCACTTGTCACTTTTATTTTCTTAATCAGTTTTTCTTTTTCTTTTTTTTTTTTTTTTAAAGAACAAAATATAGTAAGTTTAGGTCTGACTCCATTCCCTTTCTAACATGAAACACACTTCTTTAAGGTTCTTGTCTTTCCATTATTTATTTTCACCAAGGATCACTTAAGACTTAAAAGTGGGGGCTGGAGAGATGGCTCAGCAGTTAAGAGCACTGGTTGCTCTTGCAGAAGACCCAGGTTAAGTTCCCAGCACCCATATGGCAGCTAACAACTTGTCTTTCCATTATTTATTTTCACCAAGGATCACTTAAGACTTAAAAGTGGGGGCTGAAGAGATGGCTTAGCAGTTAAGAGCACTGGTTGCTCTCGCAGAAGACCCAGGTTAAGTTCCCAGCACCCACATGGCAGCTAACAACCATCTATTAACTCTAGTTCCAGGGGATCTGATGCCTTCTTCTGACCTTTCCGAGCGCTGCACAACATGGGTGCAGTAACATACATGTTGACAATATGCTCATACACATAAAAAGATAAAAAATAAATATTTTTTTAAAAAGACTTAAAGTGACCAATTTCAGTATCCTTTAATGTGTGTTCACTAGAGTTGCACACTGTAACAAAAAGGGGAAGTCCTTTTCTTTAGAAGTTTTTCTTCCTAAAAAAGATCAACTACTGAGATCTGCGCCTCTTGGGGGGGAAAAAAATAAGAAGATCATGTTTAGGGTCTACTTTGAAGGTAAGAGTCTATAATGACCAAAGTCAAGACAAAAGAAAATCCCATCCCTTATCTAAAGAGTTGAGAGAACCAGACTATGAGTTTATTAAGGGAAAGTATCCAATTTTATGATTTCTGGTAACACAAAGATCCCACTGAGAATTGTAAAAATGTAAGCGGAACAGTCTTCCTCTAAAACAAAAGAAGTGAAATCCATTCAGTCATTGTACACTGTTCATTCAACAATAATGAAGGTTCGAGTAGTAACCATGGAAACACTGGTATTTTAATAATCCCGGCATCCTTATCAGGCATGAAATTACGGTTGGACAGATTAAGTTTTTGTATTCTATTGCACAGTAGTGTAACTACAGATGATAACCACCTACTGTATTTTTTTTTTTTTAAGACAGAAGAAAGGATTGTTTTGTTTTGTTTTTGGCTTTTTGAGACAGGGTCTCCTTGTAGTCACTGCTGGCCTGGAACTTACTGTGGAGACCAGGCTGGCCAACATCTCACAAAGATTGCCTGCCTCTATCTCCTGAGTATGGGACTAAAAGCATGTGCCACCACGCCCAGCTTAAGATTTTTTTTTTTTTTTAATTAAAACTTCTATATCAAGGGGCTGGAGAGATGGCTCAATGGTTAAGAGAACTGGCTGCTCTTCCAGAAGACCTGAGTTCAATTCCCAGCACCCACATGGAAGCTAACAACTATCTGTAATTCCAGTTCCAGGGGAATCCAATGTCCTCGTCTGACTTCCGCTGGCACTACATGACATGGATACACTTACATACATGCAGGCAATACGCTCATATATGTAAAATAAAAATAATTTTAAAATTACATTAAAATAAAAAAGAACCTTTTAAGTTCTAGTCTATCAAAAAAACAAGAATTGTTGTAATGGGCATGCCTGTAATCTCAGCACTGGGAAGGCAAGGGCAAACATATCTCTGAGTTCAAGGCCAGCCTGGTCTACATAGTGAGTTCCAGGTCAACTGTGGCTACAGGGAAGGGAGGAGACCCTGCCTCAAAAAGACCAAAAAAAAAAGAAAAGTGAGAATTGTTTTAATGTAGCATGTTTAAATGGTACTCATAATTTGTAATTACGTTTTTATTATTTTATTTTTTATTTTTATCTTGCATGTATGTGTGTGTGAATACTCTCAGAGGCCAGAAAAGTGTCAAATCCCCTGGAACTGGAGTTACAGGCAGTTCAAAGCTGCGCAGTATGGGTACTGGGATGGGTCCTCTACAAGAACAGCAAGCACTCTTAACCACTGAGTCATTTCTCTAGCCTCTATTTGTAAGTTTCTTAAGAAACTGTTCATGTTTCTTGTTTTCAATTCTAACTTTGGAGGAGAAAAGTTACAGATATAAAAAAGCAGGGTCCTACTCAGCTAGTGAAGAATTCGAAGAATAGTAGGTTTGATCCCTCTCCCCCAGTCCTAGGTTCATTTCCCATGGGTCTAGTTATATAGGATCAACCGAAGTCTGAATGGAAAATTCAAGAAACAATTATTAAGTTTAAAATTAGAGACCACTGAACTTGATGAACTCTCACACCCTACTGCTTCATCTCACTTGAGACATGAACTATCCCTTTGTCCAGCAGATCCACACTGCATACACTGCTGCCCACCAATCACTTTGTAGTCATCTCATTTAGTAAAGTTTTGATCAGGTAGCCCTTATTTTACTTAATAATGGTCCTCGATGCTAAAGAGAAACTAAAGTACTTCCCTTATATGAAAAGGTGAAAATTCTCAGCTTTATTGGGGGGGGGGATGGTATCTACAGTATTCAGGTATCCACTGGTTTCTTTGACTACTGTAGTTGTAAGAATACCAAATCTTAAATTATTTGGGATAAATAGAGATCATTGCCCAATTAATTAACTCACCATCTGTTGTCTAATTAAAAGGTTTCACAAATGAGCACAGTATAAATCAATTATATTTATCTCCACCTTTTACAAAACTATATTCTATTATTTTTTAAATATCTTCTAAAAACTTCATGCCCTAAGGAACTTTTTGTAAAGGATGTAAATTTTTACTTAAATGATCTCATGATACATTTCTATCCTAATCCAAGAAACAGAGCACTGGCTATCCTCTCACATGTGGAGTTTTGATGGTTATAAACAGCAAAGGAAAGTGTGTTTGCAAGGAAACCCAATTTGAAAGACCTCAACTTTATGACATTCACATAAGCACTACCAGCAAATTAAAAAGTAGCTTTATGATACTTCTACTCCTTTTGCAGCCTGCAACTTATATCTTTCACCACCAGTTCAAATTCTTTAATTCTTTAACACAAGCCCCCTTGCTTCTTTTTTCTTTTTTTAGTATTTTTTAGGACTTTTTTTTAAATTTTATGTGTATGAGTGTGTTGCCTGCACGTATTTAAGTGCACTCGTGCTGTGCAATGCCCATGGAGGTGGGTGTTGGATCCCTTAGAACTAGAGTTCCAAATAGTTGTTAGCTGCCACGTGGGTGCTGGGAACTGAACCTGGGTCTTCTGCAAGAGCAGCCAGTGCTCTTGAACAATGAGCCATCTCTCCAGATTGTATAGATTCTAATTCCCCCTCCCACAAAATGAACTTATTCTAGAAGCAAACTGTTATTCACCTTAATACCTGCAACTAGAAGAATCTATAACAAATTAAACTTTAGGGAGTACTAATAATAGTTTAATACTTAAGATTACATGATCCAAGCTAGGTTCATTAAGAACAAACAAAACAAGAAGCCGGGTGTGGTAGCACATGCCTTTAATCCCAGCACTTGGGAGGCAGAAGACAGAGGCAAGCAATATACATAGGGAGTTATAGGCCAGCTGGGGATACCAAGAAACTGTTTCCGACCTTCCTACAAAAAAATAAAGAAAAAAGAAAAATCTTAAAAATAACTAAAGTAAATATATAACCATCTAGACTTGTGTAAGAGCCTACTATCACAGAGTAATAAAGTCCCCTGTCAGCAACACATTCCAGAGATAATTAAGCAATGCATAACTGCATACAAAAGCCTGTATTTTTTTCTACTACCCAATTGGTGAACAAAGCAATTAAGATTTAAGATCTAATCTTATAAAAAAAGATTAAAATATTTTCCATTCAAAAATAAATGATCCCACAAAAAGTCTTTTCAAACATACAGAAATGTTCACCTAAACAAGTCTTTAAAAGAACTGAAATAATACTAAATGTTTAACCTGTTTATAATGGAATTAAGCTAGAAATGGTAGCAGAATGACAACTGAAAAACTTCAAATATGGGAATTAACACATCTAAATAACCTACTGCCAAAAGTCTAAAAGGAAAGTTTAAAGTATTTTGAACTAGTGCTGGGCATGGAGGCAGGTGGATCTCTGTGAGTTCAAGTCCAGCCTGATCTACATAGTGAGTTCCAGGTCAGTGGTCAGCTGGGGCTACAAGGACTCTAAGCTTTGTAATTTTACCTTTTGCATTATGAATATCAAAGTTTCTTAGTCATTTAGTTTAACAACTAAAACATCATTCAAAGATCAACCTTCTCTATGTAATATATCCCAACAGCAAAAATTGTTCCTAGATGAAACTGAATATACTTTATATTTTGTTCTGTTTTCCCAGAGTCAAAAGATATAAAATCTGCATTATCTACTAAGTGTTCAAAGAAACAATCTTTATAAAATTCTAAATAAAAAGCATGAGTGATCACTTATGTAATGAACATTAATCAATCAACTTCAGGAAGCAAAGCACAGAACATACTGCAAAATTAATATACAACTTTTGCCTTAAAGCAATTTAGAGAATAAGATGGGCATCTAGAAAAACTGCTGTAAAATATCATTTAATTACTAAATAATATAAAGGTTTTAAATGCTTGATCTTGAGAACAATATATAAAGGTTATAACTTATTGATCTTGAGATCGACACCAGCCTGGTCTACACAGCAAGTTCCAGGCCAGCCAGAGCTACACAGTGAGAACCTGTCTCAAAAAAAAAAAAAAAAAGGCTAGGAAATGTCTGTTGGTTCATGAAAGGCTGCTTGTGTTATGTGTTGCTCTAGAATCTAGACAGGTTGTAAAATGTGCTCAGATTTTGTTGCTTAGAAGGATCACTCCTGTGCATAAGGCCTTGGTTTCAATCTCCAGGACTACAAAACAAAAACCACCTCTGAATCATAAATTACCAAAAACTCACTTTTTTTAAAAAAGTATTTTTTAATTTTATGTGTATATGTGTGTAGGTATGTGCACAGTGCCAGTACCTAAAGAAGCCACAGTTATCAGTTCCTGCTGGAGTTATAGGCAGTTGTGAGCTACCTGATGTGGGTACAGGGAATAAAACTCAGGACCTCTTGGAAGAGTAGTATACACTCTTAACCTATGAGCCATATCCAACCTCCAAAGCTCCCATTTTTAGTAGTTTCAGACAACAAAGACTTGGGGAGTTAAAGTATCTCAGAAGTACATAAAGACTCGGTTTTCAAATGTGTTTCATGCTCAGTATAACTATATATAGTATATACTACTAGCTTAAATTAAGCATTTTCTAAACTATCTTTAAAAGACAAAAATTAACATATAAAATAATGATTGAAATATCATTTTAAAGCCTCTCAAAGATTCAAGAGAACACCAGTTCCTGTGAATTATAAAGGTATGCTGTGGGTAGATTTTAAGAGTTCCGTTTAAATTCAACAGAAAGCATTTAGAATTCTATTTTATTTTTATTAATTTTTTTTTATTTTATATTATGGGGGTGGCATGAATGCCATGTCATGGCAAGGATGTAGAGGTCCGAAGACAACTTTCAAAGAGTTGGTTCTCCCTTATACTTTATGGATTCCAGGGATCACACTCAAGTCATCAGGCTTGCCTGGCAAGCACTTTTACCTACTGAGCCATCCTACCAGTCCAGCATTTAGAATTTATAAAAATTAATCATGGGTTTATCTTCTTGTAACCTTACTGTGAACATCAAGGGTACCAACTGTCTGGTGCTCTTGTGTTTGCTCCAAGCACTATAAGCACTATCTCTTAGCCTACTACCCACCCTCCCTCAGCAACCTCCCCTACCACTCACTATAGCAACCCTACAACCCTATTCCTTTTGTTGTTGGTTTTTTTTTTTTTTTTTTTTGGTCTTTTTGAGACAGGGTCTCCTTGTAGCCCCAGCTGGCCTGGAACTCACTATGTAGACTAGGCTGGCCTTTAACTCAGATCTGCCTGCCTCTGCCTTCCAAGCGCTGGGATTAAAGGTATGTGCCATCACACCTGGCTATTAGTTTAATAGAAAAAAAAACCCTACTAATATAATTTTGTGATTCCACATTGCCCTCTTACTAACCTTTATTCAGAATCTTTCCTTTTTATTTTTTTATTTTATGTGCCTGCATGTAGGTAAGTGCACCCCGTGTCATGGAATGCCTGAGGAGGACAGAAGAGACTGTTGGATCCCCTGGAACTGGAGTTACAGACAGTTGTTAGCTGCCATGTGGGTGCTGGGATTCGAACTCAGGTCTTCTGTAAGAACAGCCAGTGTTCTTAACTGCTGAGCCATCTCTCCAGCACCCCCCCCTTTTTTGAGGCAGAGTTTTACTATGTAGCCCAGGCTAGACTTGAAGTTGCACTCCTGCTTTATCCTTGAAAGTGCTGGAATTACAAGTGTGTGCCAGCATGCCTAGCTTTTTTTTAAAAAAAAAAAAACAAAAACAAAAACATTTCCCAGGGTCTGGAGAGATGGCTCAGCAGTTAAGAACACTGGCTGTTCTTGCAAAAGACCTGGGTTCAAATTCCAGTGCCCACATGGCAGCTAACAACTGTCCATAACACCAGTTCCAGGGGATCTGACAGCCTCTTCTGTCCTCTACAGGCATTGCACTTACCTACATGCAGGCAATACACACATATAAATAATAAATAAACTTTTTTTTTAAGTAAAAAAAAAACCTTCCAGATATTAGTCTAAAAGTCATTCCTATGAGGGAAAGCCTTTATTGATTTAGAACATTCATTGGGGTGCATCCTTCCATAGTTTTTACTACAACTGTAATTTCTGTAACTGTTAAGAGTTTGAATCTGAAATGTCCCCACAGGCTCCCGTTTTAAATTCTTGTTCCCTAGTTGATGGTGCCCTTTTGGGAGAATGTGGAACCTTGGGAGATGGAGCCTAATTGGTGGACGTAGGTCACTAGGGGTGACCCTGAAGGTTATAGCCTGATCTCTGGTTCTGGCATTGTGATGTGAGGAAACTCTCGCAGAGGCTTCTGCCTCCAGGAACTTGTCCATGCCTTTATGCCATGATAGGCAGAAACCAGCTGAAATTGTGAGCCAAAATAATTCCTTAAGTTGCTTCTGTCAGTTATCTTGTCACAGTGATGAGAAAGGTAATTAACAGAGCTGTTTAATCTCTTTGGTAGACTTAAGCTTGCAGAGGACAGAGTATAACTCTTGCTGTCTTAGTAACTGTATTGCTAGACTTTTGCATCTTTTTTTGTTTGTTTGTTTGTTTGTTTGGTCTTTTTGAGACAGGGTCTCCTTGTAGCCCCAGCTGTCCTGGAACTCACTATGTAGACCAGGCTGGCCTAGAACTCACAGAGATCCTCCTGCCTCTGCCTCCCAAGTGCTGGGATTAAAGGCATGCACCACCACGCCTGGCCTAATTTTTGCATCATTGTGACCAAATACCTGCAAAAAGCAACTTAAGGCCTGTATGTATGGGGTGTCTGTGAGCATGCATGTATGTTGGTGCATAGGTATGGGTATGCATGTACTGAAGGTCAAGTCAAGTGAATGGGGGAATGGTAATTCAGATTTGGACTTGTTTTGTTTGAGCTTCCTCTGAGGTAGCTACATGAAATCATAAAACAAGTCTGGAACACAGATAAGTATGCAGCATTGGTACTCAATTCCTTTAGAACTGGAAATCAAAGTATTGAGACTGCCTGAAGAGAAAAACAAAGAGCTAAGAAAGAGTAGCGTAGGACCAAGACTCAAAAAATTTCTATTTTTAATTTAATGACTAAGTCAAAGAAAAGAAGCAGGTAAAATAAATTTAAATTTTGGTTTTAAAGGTTAAAGTAATACACCAAAGAGGCAGAATGAACAGTTCTCAACAACACTAAAACCTAAAAAGTTTTAATGCATCAAACTGTGCTCAACCAAGATTCATATACTGAAAGCCTAACCATACCCCACCCCCAGAACGTGACTATATTTGTAGACAAGGCCCCTAAATAGGTGAATAAACATATCATTTAGACAACTAATCCAATTTGACTGGTGTCCTTTTAAGAAGAAATCCAAGCGTTGGGCATGGTGACACACACACACACACACACACACACACACACACACACAGACCTGCACCTGTAATTCCAACACATGGGAGGCAGAGGCAAGCTGATCTTTTTGAGTTCAAGGCTAGCCTAGTGTACACATCAAGCTCAAGACCAGTTAGGGTTGCATACTGAGTTACTATCTCAAAAAAATGAAAAGAAGGGGCTGGAGAGATGTTCAGTGGTTAAGAGCACTGGCTGCTCCTGCAGAGGACCTGAGTTCGGTTCCTAGCATCCACATGCCAGCTAACATCCAACCATCTCTAACTCCAGTTCCAGGGGATCCAATGCCCTCTTCTGACCCCCACAGGCAGTGCATTACATACAGGCAATACACACATCATATACATAAAGTAAAATAAAATAATAAGTATTTTTAGAATGGAAAGGAAAAAAAAAAAAGGAAGAAATAAAGAAATCCAGACACACAAAGTGACATGTGTGTCTATCCTGGAGGAAAAAAAAAAAACATCAAAGGACACCTTGGCACCTGCAAGCCATGGAGAGGCCTCAGATGAGAGCAATCCTATCTTAATTATGAGAAATGAACTTTTGCTGTTGAAGCCACCCAAGTCTAGGTCGCCTGATGACAGCCCCACACACTATCTGAGAGGCAAAATAAAAACACGTCTAAGGGCTGGAGAGATGGCTCAAAGGTTAAGAGCACTGGTTGTTCTTGCAGAAGACCTGGGTTTGAATCCCAGAACCTACATGGCAGCTACAACTGTCCATAACTCCAGTTCCAGGGGATCCAACAGCTTCTTCTGTCTTCCACAAGCACTGCACAACACGGGTGCGCTTACCTACAGGCAGGCAATACACACATACACATAAAATAAAAATAATAAATAAAATATTTTTAAAAGAACACGTCTAAAAATACCCATTTCTTGTTATAGACACAGAAGTCACTAGGTATCATTAGCAAATGTGGTTCTGACTGAGATGAATGAGTCAAAGGTAAGTGGAGACAATGATTTCAAGCACCTAGCTAGGAACAGGAACAAAAAAGTAGGTGATATGGAGCCCATGAAGGCTTACTGTATATTTAGGGTTGTAGTAGTTCTGTTTTGTTTGTTTAACAGTAAGAATTGAGTATGTTTAAACACTGATGACTAAAAAGTGGCTGTGTATACAATTACAGGGAGATAATGAAGGTAAAGGTAGACCAAAGGAAGGGAACCTGTATTTTAACATTAAGAAGGAAGAAAAACAGGAGAGTAGGCAACTAAGGACTACCACTGGGGTCTCCTATTTCCATTTAAGAAAGAGATACTCATGGAGGTTTGAAGAGAGTGAATGATTGAAATCCTACTAGGGAGATGAGGAAACCAACTAACAAGTAATGCAACAGATTTCCAACTTATGTTAATGTCTAACTGTGGCTCAAGGTCATGAATTTATATTTTTAATAATCATACACTTACATATAATTCCACATTTAAAACTTATAAGTATATATGTACCTATATGTATCTATGTGTATATCCATGTGGGGTATGTGCCTATGTACCCTTTTGGGTAGCTTTCTACTGCAACATAGAAATGAAAAAATCAGATAATTTAATGTATGAGGGATGTGCTAGTCTTATGGAACAAATAAATGCAACTAAGGGGAATTTAATACATGTACAAGAAGAAAGCAAAACTCAGTTAACAAGAGATAAAACAGAAAGCTAATGCATGGTAAGAGACAAAATGCTGAAACCAAAAGTGAACTGGTACAACAGTTATAAAGAGAATAGCTGACCCATTGCCCTTGAGGGATACAAAGTGATTAACTAGGGAGAACAGTCATTAACATAATTCCCATGAGAATTAGAATAGCCTGAAAAAAGGGGGTGGGGGAGATATTAGGGGTTAGCCACCTGTACAGATACTAAACCCAGGAAGGATTACACAGGACTCTGGAATGCACACGTTTATGACAACTGCACCAGTGTCTTCCCAGGATTAAAAAAAAAAAATCTCTAGAAAGGTAGTAGATGGAGCTGACAGCAGGTCTTACTTAGGAACTAGCTCTTCTGAATACTTTAAAGGTATTAACTTATTTAGTTCTAGTAATCATTTACAAGGCCCCCACCTTGGAATACTTCTGATGAAGGATGATACGTCTGAGAAAGGAGATAGCACAAAGAATTTTAAAGAGACCCCAGGTTATTCTCTTAAACCATGCTATAGGAAATTTTAAGTATTTAGATTGCAATTGGTATCCAAATAGGGTGTGGTTTCAACTAGCAAAGACTGTGCATCCAGTCAGAAAGGCCTTCCCATAGAAACTTCATTAAGAAAGGGTACATCGAAGCCACATCTTTAAATGAATCTTGTAACCAGCATGAAAATGAAATCTTCAAGTGTCAGTAACACCAGTAAGTTCCCAAACTAGCAAGGAAGCTTTGACAGTTTATTTGCCCTACAATGTGTTGCTAGCTGGAACCTATATATTTAACCTCTGTAGGGACTACAGTTAAAGCTTTTGGTCCTTAAAGCTCCAATCTCCCTTCCTTCCATACCCACTAACATACATATAGAGCTGTGATTGAAGAAGAGCTGCAATATTATAAGGACAGCAGTAATATAAGAAAAATTAAAAGAACAGGCTTGGGAGCAACAGCAAAAGCATTATTTGCTAATTATATGATTATCAACAGAAGACACTCAGAAGAATCTACTGTTAGATTTAAGATATCAGCAACATTGCTGGATACACAAATAAGTATACAAATTGCAATTTGTTTCTCATACTAACTGGTTTGTAACTACCAGTTACAAAAATATTTTTATGGGGCTAGAGGGGGGGGGGTCAGCAGTTAAGAGCACTGCTTGCTCTTGCAGAGGACCTGGGTTTGATTCCCAGCACCCACATGGTAGCTAACAACTGTCTGCAATTCCAGTTACAGGAGATCTAATGCTCTCTTCTAACCCCTTCTGAGGGGACTGTACAACATTGGTGCACTTATATACATGCAGGCAATATACTCATACACATAAAAGAAAAATAATAAAATATTTTTAAAACATTTTATAAAAACTTCCTATTCACAACAGCAACAGGAATAAACCTGAAGATTCTATAAAACAACACATCTGCGTTAGAAGACATTAAACAATATATAAGAAAGCAGATGACTCGCCAACCAAAATGAAAACCACAGCTACCCCCATGGAAAGCTATGAATTCAATGAGAGTCCAATCATAATTCAAACAGAAGTTGGGTCTTGCTTTTTATTAGATATTTTTGGAAGGTGGATTGAAGCTTGATAAACTGGCCTAAGTTTTAGAGAAGATTCACTTTATTAGATATCAAGACACATCAAAATTGTTCCAATTAACACAGTATAGTGATGTGAAGGTAGACAAACCAAGTCAGGGAACAGACATGTTACAGTTAACTCAGTCTTAGTCAGGCTTTTCATCACTGTTAAAAACACATGACAGAAATAATTTGAAAGCAGGAAGAAATTTCTTTGGATTGAGACTAGTCCTTCATGGCAAGGAGGGTGTGATAGAACAGAGCAGCAGCTCATATCGTAGTGTTATACTGCATTGGTCAGGAAGCAGAAAGGCAGCATGCCCATGCTGGCAGGAGAGGCAGTTCTGGGGCTCTAACCTAGGGCCTTGCACATGCTAGGCAAGAATTCTACTACTGAGGTATATTCACAGGCCCTGGTCTTTTGAGATACTGTCCTGCTATGTAGCAAAGACTAGCCTCCTGATCTCTATCCTCCCTCCCTCTGCCCCTCCTCCACCTCCTGCCTCTAAAGTGCTGGGATTACAGATGTGTACTGCCTCTAAAGTGCTGGGATTACAGATGTGTACACCTGGCCTGCCTTCCCACTTTTAGTTCATGGGTCCCTCCAACTACCGACTGGTATGGCCTACATTCAGGGCAGCTCTTCTATCCTCAGTTAATCCTCTCTGGAAACACTCTCACAGACACATTCAGAAGCATGTTTTACTTATCTCCTAGGCATGGCTCAATCTAATCAGGCTGACAATTAAGATTACCTATACACTCATGTAATAAATTTAAACAAAGTTGATTGAGAAAGACTAGAAAAAGTACTTAATTAAGTAAACATTTTCCAGAACACTAACAAATTATAAAAATAAGTGCCACAAAGAATATAAATCCAAAAAACAAAACGACAACAAAAATCTCTCTCTCTCTCTCTCTCTCTCTCTCTCTCTCTCTCTCTCTCACACACACACACACACACACACACAAACACACACACACACACACACAAAGATTAAAAGAATCAGGACCCAGCATAACCAAAAGCCACACAAAGATATTCAACTTCATCAGTGATTAAAGTAACAAAATCTATAAAACTTCAACCCTCATCTTTCAGAGAAGCAAAATCAAGAGGCTAGATAAAATTAAATGTTGATAAGGACATGGAGAAACACAGTGGTGGGTATAAAGTTGTTCCCCCCTTTTAGTCTAGACACAATACCTGATTTTTAAAAAAGCAGCATCTAGACCCGAGGATCCAGTTAATTATACTTCCCGTCGTCTATTCTAGATCAAATCTAGACATGCTGACTAAACACTATATACAAGTCTTCGAATATTGTTTGCCAAAAGACAGAACCTAATTATCTCTCAGTATGGTATTGATCTTTACTCAGCATAGTAAAGTAAAGAGCCAAATTAAGTAAACAGTTAAAAGAACTGCCCAGGCCTGGTGGTACATGCCTTTAATCCCAGCACTGGGAGGCAGAGGCAGGCAGATCTCTAAAAGATGGAGGCCAGTACAGACTATATAGTAAGTTTCCAAGGAAATAAGGGGGGAGGGAGGGAGACACACTAGGCTTCTCATAATCGTAGGACTACATCTAATGCAGAAGGGAAGAAAGTATGAAAAGGAAAGAACCTTAATAGAAGAAAGACTCCCACTACTCAGTAAGCTGAGGGAGGAGGATCATCAGTTCAAGGCCAGCCTATGTTACAAAGTGAGATCTTGTCTAAAAACAAAGGGAGGCGAGGGTGACAGGTAAAAGGTTAACATCTGCTTGAGCATAAATTAGGCACAAAAGGTATGTTATGTACCTTTATAGTATATTTAAATTTCTTCATTATTTATACAAAAAATTAAGATTATTTAAAGTAATAAGCTTGCTGATAAAGACTACCAATTCCAGAGGGTACAATGAAAGGAATTAGTAAAGAAACAGGGCTTTTGTCAACTTTTGTTATAAACCTTACAAAGACCAATTCAGACAGTAGGCCTCTACCTACTGAGGAGAGCTACTGAAAAGTAAGTCTGAGACTCCTTAAGGAAGAAGGAAATTGGGCCTTTATGGCCCAGCTACCAAGGTAAATCAAGTCGAACTAGTTTATTATCTCAGCTCATTCAGGTTGGCATCACTGTGATTTCCTACTGACCTTGAATCTCAGCAGTACAGGACTTTCTGCAAGATAATGCAAGAGAAGAAAGAGGCTTACTGCCGGTTCACAAAAAGCATACCAGAGTGTAGCAACTAAGATGCATAAACAAAGAAAAACAATTAACACTTGACACCCAAACAACTGTTGCTGGAATTCAGAGGAAGAAAAGAATCCACCTGGCAGCTGAGATGGTAGAAGAAAGGTTTCATAAAAACTAAAGCAGAGTAGTGATGGACAACAAAACGAAATATTTCAAAGGTACAAAACCTGGATAAGGAAAAAACTGGTGGCCAAAAAATAAAAATAAAAAAAGTAGACCTCCAGGAAGAAAAAAGTGGGAGTGATGATTTTTAGGTATTGTAAAAAAATAAAATATATTCACTATTTTAAAAAAATCTGTAAAATTAGAACAACTAGTGTTCTAAGCTGCAGAAAAAAATTTGTCAAAACATATCAGGTGATTCAAAGGATTCTCTTCAGGGAGCTAAAGAATCAGCTTGAAGGGTTAAGCAGCCAGGAAAAACACACAGGTCCACCAAATGATCCACACAACAGCTGAGTTTGGGGCAAAACTCAATGGTACCTATACCACAGCTACTTCCCTAAAGTTCCATGTCTCACACCCCATGCCCACAATAGAAAGCAATTCCAAGCAAGAGGTGTCACTGTGTAACTCTCTCCTTTTGAATTCACTTCTGACCAATGCATCTGTTCCATAAAGCCTAAATCACATGCTTCTATCTTAGTTGCAAGGAATACTGGGAAACCGAACTGTACCTATTACAGAACACCTAAAATGCAAGAATCTCAAATACTAACAGGCTATTTTAAATAAGCAATCATAAACACAACCAACATACATATTTATACTTAAAGTCATGCTCCAAACAAGATTGTCAAGATGACAGACTATAACAAAAAAAAAAAAAAAACCAACCTCTGATCCTTACAAACAAATGAAAATCACAATTCAGGCTGTTATATAGTTCCAATACCAGAATTTCTAAGTCATATCCCTTTCCTGATTTTTCTAAAACCTACAGACCAAATCTCAAAAGGGGAGTCAGAATGAAAAAAAAAAAAAAAAAAAAAAAAAAAAAAAAAAAAAACCACAAAGGCGTATGAGGGGGAATTTTTTAACACATAAACACATAAAAAAGAATTTAGTGCCAGACCTGGTGGCAAAGGCCTGTAATCCCAGCTACTCCAGAACTTCAAAGCCAGTCTATACAACTTAGACACCGCCTCAAAATAAAAAACTACAAATAGCAGGACACTTGCTTAGCATGCTCAAAGGCCTAGGTTCAATTCCCACTACTGACAGGGCAAAGAACTTATATCTTACACTCAAGTGCAAGGTCCTTAATGGGCTGCCAGGTCTGTTTGAGATCCAGAAATTCTAGCATCTCTTAGCTACAGCCAAGGAGAATTCCCACCCTCACACTTATCATGCTTCCTTACAGAAACTGCCCATCTTGCCTATGGAACTTAGCACACCCTGGAATCCCATCAGACCTTCTTGAAAAACAGGAAAAGGAAAAGAGACAGTTTCAATAGAAATATCTTCTTCCACCTACAAACAACCTTGACGATCATGGTATTTCTTATGACCTTGTTAAACCAGTGTTTTCTGGATCTGTTGGTAGAGAATTCTGGAGAGAGAATCAGGAAGGAGGGTGAATGGTAATAATAAATGTGCTCCATTAACCCTATTTCCTTTAACTTCTTGGCTTTTTCCTCTAAATTGTACCATGAGTTTTTTAGGCAATCCATTTCATTTAGTGGAAGGCAATACCAAAATTAATCAAAAGAGAAAACAATTCAAACCACTTGAGCTACAACACTGACTCCAAAATCCTTGGTAAGTGTACCACATCAATTTATTCAACAAAATGCACTAGCATGCTGTCCGTCAGTGTGTGTGCACATGCACACGATTCTTTCTCCATCCACAGTTAGAATCAATTTCTATACATGCTTATAAAGTTTTTGATATATTAGCAAGTCTTTAAGAACACACACAGCATACACAACCCTTTTATTCTGAGGAAGGGGAGAAGGAGGAGGAGAAGGAAGAGAAGGAAGGAGGAAGAAGACGAGGAAGGCAAGCAAGGATAACTTCTGCTACCAAGTGATACTCATGGAGAATGGAAAGCTAAGAATTATGTATCAATAATTCCTTATACAAGACCACTGAGGTGGCTCAGCAGGTAAAGGCACTTGCTGACAAGCTTGATGGCCCGAGTTCAATCCCCAGGACCTACAAAGGTAGAAGTAGAAAACTGATTCCCACCAGTTGTCTCTGACCTACACATACAAACACACACACACACACACAATTTAATAGACAAACAAATTTACTCAACTACAGATACAGCACACTGGTAGAAGACCCTAGATTTCAACCGAAGCAACACAAACCAAAAGATTATTGACAACAATAAATGTAATATATCCCATTTTAGGATATCTACACATTTTCTTAAAATTAGGCAATGTAATATTTTTCTATTTGGCTATTTTGTTACTGTGCACTTAATGTTTAATAGTTACTTCTACACATTAAGCATTATGGTGCTCAAATTTAAGAGCAACTGAATTTGCATGGGACTTATGCCTCTAGAGGGCAGCATTTATCATAGGACAGACAAGTTTGAATAAAAAGAATTCCATTGTAAAAAAGCTTAAGAAATTCAGGATTAAACAAGCTTATGAAGACTTTTTCTTATGAGATATCTCAGAACCTTTAACATATGAAAGTGCATTGTGAATCCTTAAGAAGTCATTATTATCAGTCTGTAGTAGTTCTAAAATTTAATCACAGACTTCTCCAGGATCAGGTCCTAAGACTATAGCCACAGAATATACAATGAGAAAAAAGTCCCGGCAAATTCTCTCAAAAGAAAAGTTGGTAGATTCTCTTATTTCTCCTCTTCCTTTATTCCTTGGATTATTCTCCTGACTTCAAACAAGTCTTAGACAGCATGCAATTGTGGATCATGACTAAGAAAGAAACAGACACTAGCAAAAATACTCATTTCTTTCTGTGGAGGTTAGAAACATAAATAACTTACTGCCTAGCTTCATCAGGAGAACAGCGAAATGATGAAAGAAAGAAGGCTACTGCTGTCACTGAAACCACACCTACTCTGGCATTAGAACATCATAGAAGAGTTGAGGCATGCTTAACCAAAAGAATCTGCACTTATTCAAACTTGGAATATTAACTATTTGAGCTCTATTAACAATCTTCCTATAATCCAAGTCAACTAAAATTGAATGTGATAATATAAAGATTTATTCTAAACTTAAGGCCTCTATATGTATATAAACAGAAAACATTATTTTTTATTTGTTATAGAGCCATTAAATGATATTACTCCTGGTTTGATTTTTGGTATCATTTCACCCAAATGACACAAGGCTCTAAAAATATAGACCTTAAGCTGGGCATGGTGGTGCATGCCTTTAATCCCAGCACTCAGGAGGCAAAGGCAGGTGGAGCTCTGTGAGTTTGAGGCCAGCCTGGTCTACATAGCGAGTTCCAGGGTAGCTGGGGTTACAGGGAGACCCTGTCTCAAAAATACTAGTGGATAGCCTTGTCTGGTTCCTGATTTCAATGGGAATGCTTCCAGTTTTTCTCCATTTAGAATGATGTTGGCTGTGGGTTGGTTGTATATAGCTTTAATTATGTTGAGGTATGTTCCCTCCACTCCAATTCCCTCTAGGACTTTGAGCATAGATGCATGTTGAATTTTCTCAAAGGACTTCTCTGCATTTATTAAGATGACCTTGTGGTTCTTGTCTTTGAGCCCATTTATATGATTTATGACATTTATTGACTTACATATATTGAACCATCCTTCTATCTCTGTAATAAAGCTGACATGATCATGGTGGATGATCTTTTGGATGTGTGTCTGCATGCGGTTTGTATTTGGTTGTCATTCCTCTCTCCAAATATGCCAGTTGAGGCAAGCCATAATTTCAAACAGTATGTACACCTGAATGCATTATTACTATTATCTTTTCTAAAACTTCTATTTGTGTGTGTGTGTGTGTGTGTGTGTGTGTGTGTGTGTGTGTGTCAGAACATATGTGTGGAGGTGAAGGGACAACTTGGAGTACTTTCTCTTTTGACCATGTGGGTTCCGGGGATCAACTCTGGTCATTAGGCCTGGTGGCAAACTCCTACACCCAATGAGCCAACTCGCTGGCCCACTATGTATGTTTTCATCCACATGTTTAATTTTTTTTCTTTTATTCCCTCATTATATTGAGGCATGCTCCACAAAGAAAACAAAAATAGTTCTCTAGGCAGCTCTTTTCAGGGCTCTTGATTCAAAAGTTTCCTTGGTACTTACTGTTTCTATGACATAAGCCTTTACAAAATTATTTATAAAGGCCGGGCATTCTGATCCAACCTCTAATTCCAGCACCCAGGAAGTAGAGAGAGACGGACCTCTATGCACGTTTAAGGCCTCTTACATAGCAAGTTCCAGGCCAGCTGGGACTACAGGGAGGCCATGTCTCAAGAAAACAAATATGGCTCAGTGGTTAAGAGCACTGATTTCTCTTACAGAGGACCAGGATTTGATTTCCAGCACCTACATGCTGGCTAACAACCATCTGTAACTCCAGTTCCAGGGGACTCGATGCCCTCTTCTGACCCCCACGAGCACTGCATAACACAGGTGCACCTACCTACATGCAGGTAATACATCCATACACATTAAATAAAAATAAATATTTTTTAAATAATACTGATCTTGTCAGTAACCATTAATTGCTTTGTTAGAGTGATTTTTTTTTAAACTTGTCAATATAAAGTATAAAAGTTACTAAAAGATTTTTTTACCAATAATAAAAGTTGCAAAATGATATCTACATAAATCAAGAATAGTAACGAAACTGAAATGTTTTTTTAATTTTTAAAAATTATTTCAGTATCTTTTGTATATAATCAAATTGGCACAATTTTTTAAATTAAGAAGGCACTAAGGTTAGTATAGCTTGGTCAGTAAAATACTTGCCTAACTAGGTTTAACCCATGGCATCACATGAGTGATATCATGCACTAGACATCACTAGAGAGGTAGAAGCAGGCAGATTTCTGATTTCCAGGTCAGCCTAGTCTACATAGCAAGTTCCAGGCCAGCCAGAGCTACACAGTGAGACCCTGCCTCAAAAGAAAAAGAAAAATTCAAACTTTGAAAAATTATTTTCTTTTAGATTTAAATCAGTCAAGTGATAAAAGGTACTGCCAATTAGAGTTTCAGGGGAGTTCTAAAAGAACTTCCAATATAAGAAATGCTACAGTGCTGTCAAGGTGTAGCTTTTTGAAAAATTAAGAGTGATGGGGGCTAGAGAGAGATGACTCAGTGTCAAGAGCACCGAACACTCTTGCAGAGGACCCGAGTTTGATTCCTAGCACCCATATGGTGGCTAACAACCATCCATAACTCCAGTTCCAGGGGATCCAATATCCTCTTCTGACCTTTGTGGGCACTAAATGACATGGGTGCATTGACACACATGCAGGTAATACAGTCATACACATAAAATAAAAATAGTACATTTTAAAAAATTGAAAACATGGGGCTGGAGAGATGGCTCAGCGGCTAAGAACACTGGTTTTGCAGAACACTGGTCTTGCAGAAGACCCTGGTTCGAATTCCAGCACCCACATGGCAGCTAACAACTGTCCGTAATTCCAGTCCCAGGGGATCCAACAGCCTCTTCTGACCTCCTCGGGCACTGCACATGGGTGCACTTACCTACATGCAGGCAATAACATGGATACACATAAAATAAAAATAATGGCTCAGTGGTTAAGAACACTGGTTGTTCTTGCAGAAGACCTGGGTTTGAATCCCAGCACCCACATGGCAGCTAACAACTGTCTGTAACTCCAGTCCCAGGGGATCGGACAGCCTCTTCTGACCTCGGCAGGCATGGCATGACACGGGTTCACTTACAAGCAGGCAATACACACATACACATAAAATAAAAATAAAAATTTAAAAATAATAATAAATAAAAAAAATTTTTAAATTGTAAACAATGAGTCAGCCAGTCATAATGGCACACAACTGTGGTTCCATCCCATCATTCAAGAGGCTGAAGCAGGAGGATTGTGAATAATTGGACACCTGCCTGAGGTACATACCAAATCCTGGCTCAAAAAATAGTATTAATTTTTGATAATGTATAGATCTTTTTAATCTCTCATATCTATCAAATAATATCAAGTAGATACTAAAAAACTAGTTTTCTATCACAAAGGACTACTCTAGCTAGTTTAGGAATATAACAGAAACTAATGTTTCTTATTGCTTTATTCTCCTGTATGATATACACTATACTTGTACTCAGGTTTCTGAGACAGAATATAAAAAGGTGATGGACAGACTTGTTAACATGTTCAGTATGTACACGCCAATGTAGGAACCCTAGCCAGGTATAAGAATTTCACAAGGATTTACTTCACAGTTAACTGATGAAGAGTTTTTTCAATGCTCAATTACAAAAAAAAAAGCAAAATTTTTTCAAACTCAGTTTTTTCAATGCTCAATTACAAAAAAAATAAAACAAAAATGGCAGTATTTGTTTTCTATCTAGTACTTCTCTGAATATGAGAAAGCCAGAATTGAAATATCAAAAAAGGGAATGTTTATCATGACCTTGTTACACAAGTATACGCATTTACGTTGAAATTTTATTTCCGTAACACAAATCAAAAATAAAGATTTCAGGCTTTTTTCTAATATGAATCCATATGCAAAACTTTTATAATCATTAGGCAAATTGGCTTCAAAATAACAAGAAATAGATGAAAAGCACTCTCTTGATACTGATAAATTTACAGTTGCTTTTCCACTGAGCACATAATAAACTGGAAGTCTTACTGTGCAAGTTCCACAATCAGAAGCAGTTAATAAGAAATGGACCAGTACTTCAGCTCCACCGTGCAAAGCTCACCTGGAGAAGTAAGTGATCAAAAGAGACTATCTGGCTGGGGCCCAGGAAGCCTGTATTTGTAACCAATTCTGAGATGAAGCATACTTCGAGAACTACAGGAAAACAGATCTTACAGATAAAACAGGACAGTACGGATGGACCTTGTGAAGCAAACTGCACAAGTCTCAAGCTTGCTGGCCAGTTGGCCTAGCTGGAATGACCATCTTCTGATTCAGTGAGAGACCTTGTCTCAAGGCAGTAAGGCAGAGAACAATAGATGAAGACACCCAATGACTTCCTCTGGTTTCTGCATGGCATGCACAGGTGCACACACCCACAGACACATGAGCATGCATCACACAAACATATACATCACACACACTGCAGCAAGTCACACACACTGCAGCAAGTCACACACACACACACACACACACACACACACATATATATATATTCTGAAGAGCCAACCCACCTCCCACGTGGAAGTAAGCTGAGAAAACCTAAAACTAGTCAAGGTTTCTCTTAAGGAAAAATTGCAACTACTATACTATACTAAGTGAAAGACCTAAACAGTTCCATACCACAATATGTTAACATGTGAAAACTCCTAAGGGACCTAAACATTTCTATACCACAACATGTTAACATGTGAAAACTCCCCTGGGATGAATTGAACAGTCCTTTGGGAAGTAGAATTCATCATAAGTCAACCACTGCATACAGCCAGTGTCCGTACAGCAGGGTTGTGTGTCCAAGTAACCCAAAGTCATGTTAAGACAGAAACTTTTTTTTTTTTTGACAGAAACTTTTTTTTTTTTTTTGACAGAATCTTCCTAGTCCCAGCCTGCCTGGAAGTCACTATGTGGCCCATCCTGACTTTGATCTTCCCTTGGTGAAATGGCTAATTTGAGGACTAGGGCAGAAGAAAGTACAAGATGAGCCTGGAACATCTTTGTGTTGCTATAAAGTCAGTCTTCAAAAAGTGATGGAGACATGACACAAAAGGATGAGGGCCTTGAAGAGGCTCCTAAGGACCAAATATAAGATAACCAGAGCATGAAAAGGAAGGACAGTAATAGATGAAATCCAGTGTAAGTATCAGAGTCCATCAGATGTAAGTAGAAAATATCCATGAGTCTATTTTAAGTACATATCTAAGAAGAGAAAGCTCTTTCCTAGAGAAGAAATGATAGAAACAGAAACTAAGATGGCAAACACCAAAACAATAGTCATCTGGGTAAGAATTGCAATGGAATTTGGAATTAGAGAGTAAAATCATGATTGAAATCATGATTTAATCCCAGCACTCAGGGGGCAGGGCAGGCGGATCTCTGTGAATTCAAGGCTAGTCTGGTCTGTACAGCTGTAGCTAGAGCTAAAGAAAAAGCCTGTCTCAAAAAGACCCCCCCCCAAAAAAGAAAGAAAAACAAGGAAATTAACTTAATCACAAAGTGCCTTCACATAGGAAACCTGTTTGCCAAATTAAAAAGCAATTAATGTAAAGTCTAACATCAACTTAACCAGGTGAATAATGCTGACAGCACAAGTTGGACATATTAATAGTATGTGCCTCCCAGTAAGAGACATGCATCATTTCTGTAGCATTCTTAGCCAAGAATGCTCACCATTGATTAATCACACAAACACAAATTATTGATATTCAACAAAATTAGTAACCAGTGATCTTCCAAAGTCTAACAGTCATGAAACACAAGGATTTTGGACTTGTTACAGATTGGAAAAACTTAAGGTGACACGGTAAGCCATCTCTCCAGTCCTATAGTATTGTTTCTAAACTGCTAGTGTGTCTGAAAGAGGCAGTTCCTATTGGCCCAGGCTCTCATGGCGACAGTAAACAAAGGAACATGTTTTAAAGAGGATATTGAGACTAAAAATGGACTTAAGCAATCATTGCTTCCTAGATAAAACAATGAGGAACCTTTTGAATTATATAACAAGAGAAGTGAACAAAAGTCAGATACTGGGTCTAGAAAGATGGCTCAGAGGTTAAGAGCGTTTTCTGCTTTTGCAGAGGACCTGAGTTCAATTGTGAGCACCCACATCAAGCAGATCACAACTGCCTGTAATTCCAGCCACTGGGCTGGAAAGAAGGCTCAGCAGTTAAGAGCACTGGCTGCTCTTGCAGAGATGGAAGGTTCAGTTCCCAGCATCAAAATGGCAACTAACACTCATCCTTAATTCCAGTTCCAGGGACTCCAACTCCCTCTTCTGGCCTCCATGGGCACCAGGCACACATGTGGTGCACTACATACATGCAGGCAAAACATTAATGCACATAAAATAAAAATAAATAAAATCTTTTTAAAAGTCAGAGATGTCATTATATAATTCCTGCCCAAAATAACTGAGAAGCACTGTCAATTAGTGTGAAGTTGCTTTCTGACAGTAATTATACATAATTGTGACAGTGTCATCATGATGGAAGAGAAGTAACAGGAAAAGTAGGAGTGTCACTCAGTGGGCTGGCACACCCCTTCTACAGTATGGCAAAGAATGTTCCAGAGGTCAACAAAAGACTCCATTATTCCTATAAAACAGCCAGAAAGGCCCAAAAGTATAGAACCTCCTGCTCAATGTTATAAAGCTTCTATGTCACAGACCCAGTAAGGCAACTGACGTGTGGTTTAAATGGAGTTCTCCTGTTCTCCTTAAAATATGGAGAGGGAGGGGCTAGGGAGATGGCTCAGCGGTTAAGAGCACTAATTGCTGTTGCAGAGGACCCAGGTTCGATTCCCAGTACTCACATGGCGGCTACAAACCATCCTTAACTTCAGTTCCAGGGAAATCTGATGCCCTCTTCTGACCTCCGAGGCACTGCACAACATGGGTGCACTCACATACATGCAGGCAATACACTCATACACATAAAATTAAAAAAATAAAATATTAAAAAAATATATATGGGGAGGAAAAGGCAGGTGGTAATAGTAAAGTGGGCTTTCCTAAATACAGCATTTAAGAAACATTCTCAACACTCATAAATGGGTAGCATATATACAGAGGGGATATGGTTAAGCTTTTAAAAAGAATATTAAACAAGATTAACATCACTCTTGTCAATAAACACTAACTTTAAAACAAAAACAAAAAAAGAACAAAGTTTTAATAATGGATTTCACCCAGCAATAATGAAATTTTCACCTCTGATGAATTCACCATTCAGATAAAGGTTTTTGTGAATCTATCTGAAATACTAAATTCTTAGTATTCAAAGGCACATACATTTTAACATTGTCAAAATGCATTCCAAAAAGGCTGTGTAAGTTTACTCTCAATAGTGAAGAGTAACTTTTCCACATTCAAAAAAAATCTAGGAATTATCTAACATTTTTGTGTTTATAAAAGATAACATTTTTACTTCTATTTTCCTAGAAGTAAAAAATGGGAGTGTGTAGGTATGACAGAATACCATAGACTCCTCCAACCACAGGTCACACCTAGTATGAGTCAAAGGCAGCCTACAATTTCCTTAACTAAAAACATACTGGGAAAGCAATGAGATTGACCCAAGAGAATAGTGTAAGCTGACTGAGGGAAGTTCAAGAGAGCCAATGGGTAAAATGAACTTTCATGGTTGTTCTCACTGAATTCAATCAACTAATAAAAATATTAGCCTTGCAAAGCCTCCTATATTAAATATAATTTTAATTCTTCAATTATCCTTTATGTAAAGAGTTAATCAAGGAATCATGTGCCTTTCTTTCAAAATAGAAAACTGTTGCAGCATGATTTATAAGCACTATCCATCTTTTCCTCTACTATAATAGTTTATCTTCATTGTCAACTTGACTGGATTTTTTTTTTTTTTTCTTTTTGAGACAAGGTCTCCCTGTAGCCCCAGATAGCCTAGAACTCACTATGTAGACCAGGCTGGCCTTGAACTTAGAGATCAAGGCTTGCCTCTGCCTCCCGAGTGCTGGGATTAAAGGCATGTGCCACCACACCCAGTGTGCTTGACTGGATTTAGAATCAACATAGAAGCACCTCTAGTGTGTCTTAAAGTATTTCCAGAGAAGCATAACTGAAGAGGGAAAACCCACCCTGAATGTAGGTGAGGGTCCTGGACTGAATAAAAGAAGCAAGCCGAGCACTGGAATTCAACTCCTTCCTGACTATAGATGCAAACTGTAAACAGCCATCTCCAGCTCCTGTTGCCATGCCTTCCCCCACCATGATGGACTATATCCCTTCTTAAATCACGCACCAAACTAAGTATCTTCTTTAAGATGCTTTTGCCTGACATTTTGTCACAGCAATGAGAAAAATTACTAATACAATTACTCTCCCTTTGGCTTAATGGATACACTATAAAGAGACAGGACAGGAACTTATGCAGGATAACATACTCTCATTCACATTCTTTTAGTTCTATAAACAAAGTCAAAAAAGAATCTTTAGCTTCTATTTTCCCATTTATTTTACTTTATCTCTTTGTACTTGAAAAGTATGGTTGAGACAAGAGATAGTTTCCCTTAGGCAGTAAGGGCAGGGCCCAAGGTGGATCTTGAGCTAGTCACTTATCACATGTGACCTCACCCCTGAATGAAGGGTGTAGGGCCTCAGGGCAGAGGACACATGAACATGAATAGGCATGTGGAATTCTTACAGGCTGGGCCCACAATATGCTCAAAGATGACCAATCCCAATAAATATTGCCCAGTCTCCATCCAATCCCCACCCTAAAGCCCATAAAAAGCCCCTGGGCAGGGCAGTGGGACAATATTCCTCCTTAGGCACCCCTCCCACTCTCAGGAGTTCTTTTCTCAAGTTCCCCTTAGTAAATCTGCATTCAGCTCTGCTCACTCCTTTATTCTCCTTGGGCATGAGACAGCAAATTCAAAAGTCAATGGATCAGAGAGCTTTGGTGACCACTGACTGTGAGCACCCTAGGTCCTGCAGTTAAGTACACCAAGAGCCTAGAGCCTAGAAAGGCTGAATGCACTGCATTAAAAGAACCCACATGATGGGTAATCAAATTTGAAGTGGACTTTTTGTCTTTTTTTAAATTCAATGTTTGCGATTTTCAAACAATATAATTTGATGGTAGATTCCCTCCCCTATACGTATCTCCCCCCACGGCCCCCCTCATTCAATGTAATTTACTCTTATATATATAATACGACCTATAGAATCTGATTTGTGTCCCTAATGTCCTTCAGTGTGGGTCTGTCCACCAAAAGTTCCATCCCTGTCTTTCCTCCTACCAACAGCCATCAATTGCCAAAAGACCCTGTCTCAAAAAAACAGAGGTGAAGGGGGTTATGTTTGGTGTTACAGACAAATCTAAGGGATGTCTGTTTTTCTTAAACGTTCCTAATTTACTCTGTTTTACTGGTATTTTCCTCATATTCTCTAGACTATATAAATTCCTTGGCTCATCAATATAGTTTCATTTTTAAAAAATTAGATCAGGGCCTGCGAGTAAGCTGGTTCAGTGGGTAAAGGAATTTGCTGACAAGCCTGAGGATCTGAGTTCAATCCGTAGGACCCACGTGGTAGAAAGAGAATCAACTCCCACAGGTTGTCCTCTGATTTCCACATGCACACTGTGGCAAGCACTGCCTGGAGCAAACACACACACACACACACACACACACACACACACACACACA
>NW_008356258.1:3102013-3133561 GCF_000622305.1 Nannospalax galili
CGGCAGGGGTGGGGGGTACTAAAAATTTAAATAAAAATTTTGATCGTATGAATTCAACTGATAAAGTTTATGTCTTGTATACATAATCTGTAATTCATATATAGCACATATTCAGAGGTATTAAACAACACAATGGAAAATAAGAGTGGATAAGAAAAAAAAAACAGCTGGAGGGAAGTTTTCTACCTTGAACTAATTAAAAAGTGGAAACAAGCCCAAAGTCTTATCAACTGGCAAGTAGAAAAACAAAATATGATACAATGAAATACTATTCAGCCCTTTGAAAGCACAGCACTGGGCTAGTTTGAGTTTGTCTCTAAGGGTTCATGTGTTGGGAGCTTGGTCCCTAGGATGGTGGTGCTGGGAGGTGGTCTGGAACCTCTAAGAGGAGGAGCCTACTGGGAATTCTGGAGTCACATCTGGCTTCCTGACAGCAGTGCACTCTCTCCCTCACATATGCTCCCATACTGTGGCACCATCCACCTTGAGATCCTCACTGGAGCCAAGTCCTTGGACCTTCAGAATTGTGAGCTACATAACCCTTTTTTCTTCTTCCTTTTCTTCTCTGACTTTTAAGATAGCCCACCAGGCAGGCCTGGAACTCACAGTAAGCCTCCTGCTCTCAGCCAGAGTACAGGGATTATAGGCATAAACCACCATTCAGCTCACCTTTTTTCTTTATAAAGCAGGCTGTATCAAGAGAGTATTTTACTACAGTAACACAAACTCCCATACACCAGCATAGGGCTACAACACAGAAGCATCCTAAGAGCCTCAGGTGAAAGAAGGCCGTAAATTACCTGACTCCAAGATTTGACTGAAAGATTACTGGCTGCCTACTGCTGGTGAGGGAACCTGCTGATGGACACTGAATTTCTTTGGGGGATAAAACATTCTAAAACCCAGTATGTGAATTATACATCAGTAACAAAAGTAGTTAAGGGATATGTTAAAGATTTAGGGCAAAAAAAAGTTATGACATAAACTATATTGTTTTAGTAAGGCATTACATATACTTCAGAGTTAGGAGTTGCTATCTTCAGCTATATAGTAAGTTCCAGGCCTGCCTGAGCTACAAGACTGTCTCTGTCTCTCAAGGAAAAAAAAGGAAAAAGAAAAACATTGCTACTACTACTCAGTCCAGGGAGAATTCAGAGTATTGTGAGAACTCTACTCACAGAGACCCCTCTAGGAAAATACAACGTGGAAAAAAGAGAATGTAAAACTTTAAAAGACAAATAGTTTTAAAAGATGTTGATAATAAATATCTAAATATCAAGAATTAAGACAAAAAATTAATCTATTTTCTCTTTGATTTAAAATGAAGGAAATTCAACACAAGTTTACCATTGGCTATCCCTGGATTGAGGAAGCAAGGATAATTGGTAGTCTCTTACCTAGACTATTCCAACTCCTAAACAATGCCATTATTAGTATGGCTAAAATGTATTAAAATGTATCTCCCTTCATAAAATTAACCACAGAAACATTAGTTAGTATCTGAGAAAAATAACGCCCTAATCTATGGGACAATCAAATGTTTACTGCAACTTATTCTTGTATAATAGAAAAAGAGAGGTCATTATATGTCTCCTATGTACTATCTAATGTGGTAGCCAGTAACCAGTGAGTACTTGCAACATGACTAGACTCTGCACTACATTCATCACTACACGCTTGGTGATGGTGCCCAGCTACCTACAATCCTAATAGAGGCAGGAGGATAAAGAATCTAGAGTTTGAGGCCAGCGTCTGTTGCAAAAGGGAGCTCAAAGTCAGTCTGAGCTACAGAGCAAGAAGGGAGAGAGGGAGGGAAGAAAAGAAGACAACATTCAAATTGAATGTGTAAGTATAAAATATACAGATTTGTATTAAAATAAAAATGTGAAATATTTCAGTAAGCTTTCTTAGCTTAAATGCCAGAGTGATAATACCTGGACATGCTGTGTAACGCCATGTTAATAAATACACTTACACTACTAACACCTGTTTAAATATCACTAGTAGAAAATCTGAATTTAGATATATGGCATACACTGCCTGCCTTTTGGGCAGTGCTGTCTGCGACAGTAGTTAAGGCTTTGGAGAGCTTCCCTGAGTCTTCTGGAGGCTCCTTTTTCTGTCTGCTCCAAGAAGCCAGGCTTCCCAGGGTGCTTCCTGAATGACACCACCACATCCAGGGAGCAGCATGGAGCAGGACGTAACAGCAAAGGGAAATCTTTCATGTTTCCTAAAATTCACACTGTAATATGAACTGTAACAACTGAGATGAGTACATTTCGAGACTCTATGGGGGAGTGGGGGAATTTTTGATAATCAGTAAAAAGATTTAGCAGCACCAGAATTTCCAGTTGGAAATTATCTGTTTGGGCCCTACAACAACAGTAAGCAGAAAAGTAGACGAGGAAGCTACACAGGTCCATCTGGCTTAGAAGAGCTAAGAGAACAAGAACATGCCAGAACCGTCTTGACAAAACTAAAGGAGAATTTTACTCACATCACAAAATGATAAGCTAACATTTCACCAAGAGTGACGGGCTCTGAGGAAAACAAAAGTTAAGAGTAACCTGTCCCCATGTCTTTACTCAATCTCACTATTTAAAATACCTGAAGAGTACAAACTAGTTTCTAGCCAACAGAAAATGAGCAACTGCCAGAGAGTGAAGTTGCTTCAAGGAGGAACAGGAAAGGGGCAAGCTATCTTTTAGGATGATAGAAATGTCTTGTGTTTTTTGCATATGTAAAAATTGGCAAAACTCATCAAACCACACACTTTAAATGGATGCACTCACTGCATATAAATTTTCTCAGTAAAGTTGACTCAAAGTATGAAGAGAACAACAAACAATGGTACTTGACAGCTGCCGTCTGCCCTGAAGTGCACAAACTAGCTGTCATCCTTGTGCACACACAGATGTAGTCACCGTAGAGTCTATCACCAAAGCTTTGACAGAATTCTGTACCACTGAGAGGGCCACATGGCAAGATCCTAGAAAGCCTCTGAAAAACTCAGAGTGGTCCTTGGATGGTAGCTGGCAAGAATACAGAGGCATCTGTCCTATAACCACAATTCTCTAACTCACAAAGATCCACCTGCCTCTGCCTCCCAAGTGCCAGGATTAAAGGTGTGCACCACCAACACCCCTCCCACCCCCGAAACATCTGCCCTCCTAAACAGTGAGGAAAAGAATAGGAAAGAGAGAGGAAGTACAGAAAGAACGGGAAGGGATAAAGGAAGAGGGTGAAAAAAGAGAAAAAGCAGCCAGCCTCCGTTCTTATCCATTTCTAAGAGAATGGAAATTGGTGGATGGTAAGAAAGGCTAATTTTAGGTTCCAGCATAGCCATAGAATGTTAGTCAATGCAAAAATTTTCAGGAACTCGGTTATTAAAAAAAAAAAAACAAAAAACACAGAAATATGAATAAAGCCTAAACTCTAATGACAGTGAAAACAGGACCAGAGAGGTGGCTCAGTGGGCAAAGGCACTTAACACCAAGGCTGATGACTTTGAGTTTACTCCCCAAAGTTCACCTGGTGGAAGGAGAGAACTTTCACAAGTTGTCCTCTAATCTCTACAAGCATGCATAGGAACATGCTCTCACACACAAACACAAGCATGCAAATAATGTTTTAAAAGTAGTGCAAATAAGGCTAGAGAGATGGCTCAGCAGTTAAGAGCACTGGCTGTTCTTGAAGAGGTCCCAGGTTTGATTCCCAGCTCCCACATGGTGGCTAACAGCCATCCATAACTCCAGTTTCAGGGGATCTGGTGCCCTCTTCTGACCTCCTTGGGCACTGCAAGACACAGGTGCACTTACACACATGCAGGCAAATACTCATACATATACAATAAAAGTATTTTTAAAGTAGTGGAAATAAATTAGTAAATTAGTAAAATAAATTAGTAAAATTAGGAATAATGGATGTTCTACCAAACTTAGAAGATATATAGTTAAACACCACTGAAAACAGCCAATATTTCTATAGCTCCTATTGCATATTGGGTGCTATTCTATTAAAAATACCTAAGAAATAAAGTGACAAATAATAAAGACAGTATTGAATAGCCATTAAGGTCCCATGCACTAGAGCCAAACTGCCTGCCTGGATACAATCCCAGTTCCACTATTAACTGAAGGTAAAACTTTGAGCATGTTTAACATCTTTGTGCCAAACTCTCAACTATAAAATAGGGACATTAGTAACACCTCATAAGACTATTCTAAGAAGTGAATAAATTCTAGCATGTGCAGAAGACACTAAACAGTATATGGTACATATTAAGCACTCAATTTGTTTGCTTCAATTTGTCTCTATAATTCTGTGAATATGAACACCCATTTTAAGAACGGTATCTATAGTAGGCAATGTCCAAGGGCACTAAAGAGCTTAAGACTTGAGTCTCTCCAACCCTACCAGAATTCAGTACCATTTAGGCTTTTTTTTTAGTTTATTTTCTTTTGAGTTTTTGGTTTTGGTTTTTTGAAACAGGGTCTCCTTGTAGCCCCAGCAAAGATATGCATCAACACACCCAACAGCATTTTTAATCTTTGATAGACCATCAATCCTCTAGTTGTTCTTAATGCTTGCATGTAGCCTTTGATAAAATTTTACAAAAACATAAAACTGAAAGTTCTCAAGTAGAATGAAGTTCAAATGAAAAGACGTTCCAATGTATATAACACTATTTGCTAAGAGTATAAATATAACCAATGTAGCTCAGTGAGAGACTGCCTGCCTATCAAATTCAATCTCAGCACTGCAATAAAACTACAACCAAGAGAAAATCTTTCACAAAACATTTTAAAAACCAATATCCACTTAGCTCTTTGTAAGTAATAAAATGAAACTATTTTAAATCTCCTAATAAACATATAAAAATGCAGATATCAAAAGTTTTTGTAAGTGAAAAGTATAAATAAATCAATTAATATGAACTTACTCTAAACGAAGTATAGAAAAAAAAGTGACTTGTTTTTGATGACAGAAATTTAAAAAATTACATTCAGGAAATATTCTTAAATAACATACAGTATCAATAGATTTTTCTGTTATTCTTTGCACACATATCAAACCACAGTTATAAAAAAATGATAGATAGATGATAGATGATAGATAGATAGATAGATAGATAGATAGATAGATAGATAGATAGATAGATAGATGACAGACAGGCAGGCAGACAGACAGATAGCTGGCTGGAGAGATGGCTCAGTTAAGAGCACTGGCTGCTCATACAGAGGTACCAGCAACCATATGGTGGCTAACACTTTAACTCCAGTTCCAGGGGTTCCAACACCTCTTCTGGCCTCTGCAGGCACTACACGTACATGTTATACCCACATACATGCAAGCAAAACAAACACATAAAATAAAAATAATTTTTAATTAAGAAAAACCATAAATAATATATTTCTAAGGCTCAACTCCTTCCCCAAGTATAATTCCCTTTCAAAGATTTAACTGGAGCTGAGGGTGCCAGCACACACCTGTAATCTAGCACTAAGAAAGTAGAGGCAGAGTTTAAGTTCAGCCCAAGCTCCACGAGACCTTGTCCAAATAAAAGAAAAGTAAAACAGTTAACTTGAATCAAAATTGATAAAAATCACTTTGCCCTACAATCTTTCCGTTGGCAGTGCTAGGAATGGAGCTAGGGCCTCGTACACCCAGGCAAACACTTTATCACAGAGCTACACACCCACCTCAAGTCCTACTTCATAATCTTTTAAATACATTTCACTTTAATAAATGTCTGATAGTGAAATGGCAGTATCTGGGACATCAGGATCTAATAGTGACACTAAAAACAAGACTAAGAAATGAGGTTCATGCAAAGTCATTCAAATTACAGGCAATTTCACAATTTGAATATGGACACATACCTAGGAATTGCTTTTCTCGAGTCTGTAATCTTCTAACGAAACAAAAATCCTATCAATTTCTTCTTCTATGGCAGTCCAACTTCCTATTTTCAATGTAAAGCCCCACACAGTCGCTGTGAGTTCATATCTCCAGCCATGTGTTCAATTCTCTAAATCTGTTTCCTCTACCTATTAGTATGCTATGAAGTCTATTGTGAGACATGAACTCTGAACAAGGCATGGAGAAATCCTCAACACAAGGGCCAGGCACATGAGGGCCGGGCACATGCCTCCAATCCCAGCACTCAGGAGGCAGAGGCAGGCAGCTCTCTGTGATTTCCAGGCCAGCTGGGACTACAAGGAGACCCTGTCTCAAAAAGACCAAAAAAAAAAAAAAAAAAAAATCCTCAGCACAATGATTGACACTCAGTAAACATTCACTAAATTCAATGAAGGCCACTGACAATGAATAGAAAGTTATTAACTGAAAAAATGATCAAAACTATATTCCTATCTTCGACACACAATTCTTCTCCCTTCTAGCTAATTACTTCTAAGTAACTAAGGTAGCTCTGAGGTTGAACTCATCAGAAGAAAAAGGAACAGGCAAATTCCTCACTTCTATCTGTCCTTTTCTTTCCCATGCTGTAACAGCCTTTAAAATGTATTCATTTGGTTTGGGTCCAAATTTTGTTTCGCATTATTTAATGACAGTTCTTATATAATGACAGCTGTTATATAGTTTAAGACTGATAGATTGGCATTCATTTCTTCAATAAACTCAACACCAGAAGAGGCTCATAAGTAAAAAAAGAAATCAGTTAAAATCATCTTTCGGCCATATGTATTAGATCTGCACAGCTTCTTAAACTGTGGGCCATAACCCCACATGGGGTCACATCGCTGAATGTGTGGTTAGTCAAAGATTTAGCAATGGGAAAGGTTTCTGAACACACAATGACTAAAAGTTCATTCAAAAATCAAATGCATAACGAATTCAGGTAACACTGGCTTGCGTTGTACCATGTGACTTCACTGCAGCCTTGGTTCTAAACATAAGAACACGTGCACTCCACACTGTGCACACCACCATGCAACACAGCACCAGTGAATATTCTGTGTTCACTTTGGCTGAAACATTCAAACACTTTAGCTAAGATCCAAGACTCCTGTCTGTATATCATGAACTGCCATGTTTTTATTGTGCATACAAAGTTTGCTCTGATAGAAATATACTTGTTTAACTATGGAAAACAAAGGCTTTATAATATTTTCCCATCATCATTTCTCAGAATTTAAGTATCTTCAGATTGTATTGTGACTTGAGTTTTCTTCTTGGTTTTTTGAGACAGGGTCTCTACAGCCCCAGTCTGCCTGGAAGTCATTATGTAGACCAAGCTAGTCTTGATCTCAGAGATCCACCTACTTCTGCCTTCCAAGTTCTGGGTTTAAAGGCATGTATCACCATGCCCAGCTTGAGTTTCATTTGTGGGGGGGGGGGGAAAAACAAAACTATTCAATGAATTTTGGCTTGAGATTAGGACAGAATTTCCAACCATTTCTGAAACTGCCATTTTATACTATATAATTATGCAAAGTGGCATTCTCAGCATTGACAATTATAAAATCAAAGTATCACTCAACTCTGAAAAATGTTGAAAGTGTTCAATATCCTGCATTATCAAATCTTCCCCCCACAAAAAAACAATCCTTTTCTTAATATAATTTTATTTTTTGAGAATTTTATATAATGCATTTTGATATTTCCCCCCTAACTTTTCCCAGATATACCCACCACATACCCACTTACTCTCAATTTTATGTCCTCTTTTGTTTTAAACATTTTTATTTTATGTATATGAGTATTTTTCCTGCATGTATTTAAATGCATCACATATGTGCAATACCCATGGAGGCCAGAAGAAGGCACTGGATCCCCTAGAACTAGAGTTACTGAAGACTGTTAGCTGTCATGTTGATGCTGGGAAGTGAACCCAGGTCCTCTGCAAGAAGCAGCCAGTGCTCTTAACTGCTGAGCCGTATCTCTAGCCCCTATTTTTAAAAAATCAAATCCAAGTTGTGCTGCACATATACTTATGGCTGTTGGACCATCTACCAGAGCATGATCCACCTACCAGGGGCCATACCCCGAAAGAAAACTCACTCTCCCTCCCCCAGCAGTCATCAACTGTCAATAACTTCTTGGTTAGAGATGGGAGCTTGTAAGCCCCAATTCCTCCATGATTCCCTCCATGATAGAATGTTTACTGGTTTAAAATTTAATTCTTTATGTAAAAATAAGCATATCCATCTCATTAGTAAAAATTTGCTTTTGTCTTTAATGAGTGATGTAATTTTTATATATACATATAGATATAACAATTTTTTTTTGTTTTGTTTTTTTGAGACAGGGTCTCCCTGTAGCCCCAGCTGACCTGGAACTCACTATGTGGAACATTCTGGCCTCACAGAGATCCACCTGCCTCTGACTCCCAAGTGCTGGGATTAAAGGTGTGCTGCCACCATGCCTGGCTATCAAAAATAATTTTAAAATAAACTTTTAAGTATTATTTTTAAAGTAATTTTTATGATTTATTACCAGCGTTTGAATTGTAACCTATTTTTTATATACCTATATACCTGGGGTTGCACATAAGCTTTTTTTTTTATTTTATTTTTTTATTTTATGTGTATGCATTGCCTGCATGTAGGTAAGTGCACCCATGTCATGCAATGCCTGCAGAGATCAGAAGAGGCTGTCGGATCCCCTGGAACTGGAGTTATGGACAGTTGTTAGCTGCCAAGTGGGTGCTGGGATTCAAACCCAGTCTTCTGCAAGAACAACCAGTGTTCTTAACCACTGAGCCATCTCTCTAGCCCCGCACATAAACTTTTTTAAGTGAAAGGGGTCCTAAGGAAAAAAATTTTAAAATACCTTGTAGTAAATCAAAATCTTACTACTATTAAATCAAGAAAAACTCAAAGTATCAGATTCCCCAGCTGTCTTACTTCTGGAATATGCTTTATAGAAATGAAGAAGAAAAAAAACTGCATGAAAATGATCAACTATTGAGCTGGGCATGATGGCTCACATCTTTAATCCCAGCATTTGGGAAGCAAAGGCAGGCAGATCTCTGTGAGTTTGAGGCTAGCCTGGTCTACATAATGAGTTCCAGGCCAGCTGGGGCTACAGGGAGAACCTGTCTCAAAAAGACCAAAAAAAAAAAAAAAAAAAAAAAAGAAGGATCAGCTATTAAAATTTGCTTCTAAGTCTGAAGAGATGACTCAGCAATTAAGAGTGCTTGCTGCTCCTCCAAAGTTCAGTTCCTAGCACCCACATAGGGTAGCTCACAACTGCCTGTAACTCTGGCTCCAGGAGCTCTAACACCATCCTTCTGGCCTCTATGGAAACTTGCACATAAAAGGCATACATGTACACATGAGAACATACGTGTGTGTGTGCGCACACGCACACACACACACACACACAAATAAAAATAACCCTAAAATTTGCTTCTAATTCATTGAATGAATCTCTGCAGAACACCTCCACACAAGGCCCTACACTAAGTACATGGACATAAAGTTGACAAGACAATGCTTCCAGTGTAGAGCTTATTGAAAAACCTGTTTTGTTCTCTTCTCATCTTTGTTCGCATGCCACATGCCTACTGTATAGGAGGGATGTTAAGGCATTTGGGGTAGGAGGAATTTACTAAAGAAAACAAATAAGACATGACTCTTGCCCTCAAACAGAGTAAAGAGAAAATCAGAATTAATATTGTTAGGTGTCATAAAAGCCACACAGACACTGTGGGTAAAAACTAACTCTATCTGTATTAATCAGGACAATTTCCTAGAGGAGATGACATTTCAGTAGGGTCTTAAGAGATAAATGTTTCCCAGAAGAATACTCAAGGCAGAGGAACAGTAAAGTGTAGAGACAAATACAAATGAAAGCACAGTTGACCCTCTACATCTGTGGGCTCCATAGCCACAGGTTCAATATCCTCAGTTTCAACCAAGTACAAATCAAAAATATTTTTTAAGAAAGGAAGGAAGGGGGGCTGGAGAGATGGCTCAGTGGTTAAAAACACTGACTGTTCTTGCAGAAGACCCAGGTTAGAATCCCAGCACCCACATGGCAGCTAACAACTGTCCGTAACTCCAGTTCCAGGGGATCCAACAGCCTCTTCTGTCCTCCGAGGACATTGCACAACATGGGTGCACTTACCTACATGCAGGCAATACACGCATACATATAAAATAAAAATAATAAATAAAATTTTTTAAAAAAAGGAAGGGAGGAAGGGAGGGAGGGAGGGAGGGAGGGAGGGAGGGAAAAAGGGAGAGATAGCTCAGCAGTTGAGAACACTGCCTGTTCTTGCAGAGGACCAGGTTCAGTTTCCAGCACCCACATATTAGCTAACAACTATCCCTAACGGCAATCAGACACCATCTTCTTGCCCGCACAGCCATTCCACACATGAGTGAACGCACATACATTCAGGCAAAACACATAAAATAAAAATAATTTTTAAAAATAAAATAAAAACTGCCGGGCGTGGTGGGACACATCTTTAATCCCAGTACTTGGGAGGCAGAGGCAGGTGGATTTCTGTGAGTTCAAGGTCAGCATGATCTACATAGTGAGTCCCTGGCCAGCTGGGGCTACAGGGAAACAGTCTCAAAAAAACCAAAAAAAACTAAAAAAAGAAACAAAACCCCGCTTGTTGAAGCCAAGGAGATGATGGGTCAGCAGTAAAGAGCTTGTTGTACAAGCATGAAGACCTGAGTTTGGATCCCTAGGACACATTAAAAAGCAGGGCATGGCAGCACATGCCTATAATCCCAGCACTAGGAAGGTAGAGATGGGGGGACCCTAGAGCTCACTGACCAGCTAGTCTGTCCAAATCAGCAGTTCAATGAGACTTGTCTCAAAAAATAAGGTGGAGAGCAACTGAATGAAGGCAACACTGAACATCAACTGCTAACCTCCGCACACCCATACCCAAACATACAAGTATATGTAAAACACACACACACACACACACACACACACACACACACACATGCACAAAAAGAAAATCTGCTTGTATAACTAAACACATACATTTTTCTTGTCCTAAATAAGACATAACTACTATTGACATAGCATTTAGTTTGTATTAGAAGAAATCTTGACAAAGCATTCAATGGGATACACCTGGTTATAATCAGTATTGCTCCACTTTATATAAAGGATTTGAACATGTATCGATTTTAGTATCCATTGGAGGGTTCTGGAACCAATCTCCCCAGAGATACTAGGGGACAACTGTATACATACATGCTTGATGCACCTGGAAACAGAGCCAGTCTTTGTAGACAAATGATAGAAGTCATGTGAACTACAAAAGCCCAAAATGTTATGACTATTTTCTCAGTTTTCAACAGATGACATACAACTAATAATACTGTATATGAGAGAAAAGTCTGTTCTTTCCAATGACAGCTTCAAGGCCTTAGGGCTTAATTGTTTCCCAGTGATGAAGGGAGAAATGTGAAAGGAAGCTTGAAGGTAGATAGGATCTGGACTAGAAAAGCTAGCAGCAAAGAGTCAACTGAGGTAAAAATGCAGAGAAAGAACAGAAGAAAATCAAAAGGCTCATGAAATGGACAATGAGTAGCAAATTCAATTTTAAATAAGAAGAAAATAATAAGATAGGTCTGAAAACAAGAAGTCCTGGATTTGGTGAGGAATGAAACAGAAGGCAAGAGAGAAAAAAAAAGAACACACACGACCTGCAGTTTCCCCAACAAAGCATCCCATCAACCTGGAAGCATATTTGTCCTATTGATGTGTATCTTGCTTTACAAAATCCACATTCTGGGACTTTTAACTCAAAAAGTCCCCTGTTCTCCATATTCTTTTATATGAATAAGTGCCAATTAAAAAATTAAATTAGGGGCTGGAGAGATGACTCAGAGGCTATTCCTGCAGAGGACCCAGTTTAGAATCCCAGCACCCACACAGTGGCTAACAACCATCCATTAACTTCAGTTCCAGGGGATCTAATGCCCTCTTCTGACCTCCACAGGCATTGCATGACATAAGTACACTTACATACATACAGGCAATACACTCATACACATAAAAATAAATAATTTTTTAAAATCTTTTTTAAAAAATTAAATTAGTAAAATCCTCTAGAAAGTAGGAAGCTTTTCCTAGTTTCTGAAAAAGTATAAGCATTTTTAAGTTACTTCTGAAATGACTGCCCTTTAACCTTAATAAAATTATGAGGCCAGATGTGGTGGCCTACACTTACTCTTAGCACACGGGAGGCAGAAGCAGACAAATTTCTATGAGTTCAAGGCCAGCCTAGTCTACAGGGTGAGTTCCAGGTCAGCAAGGGCTACACAGTGAGACCCTGTTTCAAAAAACATTAGCAAAACAAAACAAAAAAACCATGAACTATTATTTCCCCATAAGTCTTTTCTTAAAGAATGAATATTAAATAAGGCCTATCCATATCTATGGCTTATGTTTATCAATAATCAGGATATATACAGAATCTTACCGGCAAAGTACCTCACACAAAGAAAATATCCAAATAAAAACAGAGCCTAATTACAAAGTTTCTCAGCCTCAGCATTAATGATATTTTAGACCACATAATCCTTTGCTTTAGGCACTGTCCTCCTATGCATTGTTTATGCCTGGCTTCTATTCACTAGATACCAGTGTTCTCTCTCTCTCTCTGCCCTTTCCCTCTCTCCCTCCCTCCCCCATCTCTCTTTCCTTCCCTCCCTGTTCTTCTCCCTCCATTCATATAGTTTTGGCCATCAGAAACACCTCCAAATATTGTCAGTGTCCCCTGGGGACACACAGATTAGTTACCATGTGCCAGCTACTATTCTGTGCTTTTCATTTATTACTTCATTTGCTCCTAAAAACATAGAATCTAAGAGGTAGGTATTATTTTCCCCACCTTACAGATAAACTGAAGCAGAGAGAGTAACACTTGCCAAAGGTCACACAACCAGTAAGGGTGAGCACCTAAGTATGAATGCACACATGGTGGCTTGACTTCCTGCCCTATAACCATTGTTACGCTATCTATCAGTAATTCCTCAGCATTTTTCATGTGACACTGCAAATCTTACTGAAAGTAAAAACTAAAACTGTAACCATTCACCAAAGTGGAAGTAAAATTTAAAAATTTCCCAAATTCAAGTCAGGATAAATTAACAAGCACTCTTTATGCACTAACAGCACAACTTTAACTACAGTGGATCAAAGAAAGAGAAGCTACCATTGGTGATCTTTCATACACTATGTCTTTGAAATCTCACATTCCTTCATTCAGGTTATCATTTTTTTTCAAGGAAGGAAGCTCAGCTCTGAAGGGAAAAGTGGTCCACAACCTTAAAAGGCTCACAATTTAACTGAAGAGACCAGAAAAAAAATTGTTTTGGAAAGAGACTAAGTTAAATATCTCAAGGATAACTAAAAGGCAGGAAATATAAAATGGGAAAGCGCTATGTAAACAGGGAATACATTCTAAAAGAGGTTTCCAGTAAACTACCTCAAGAATGACAGAGATGATAAAAGGTGAGAAACAGGGGAGAGTTAAACCTTCTGGGAACCAGAAACAGAAGTTTGGGGACTAAAAATCTTGAGCTAGCCCACTGAAGTAGCGTAGCTACAAAGCAGTGAACCATGGGGTCACCTTACAAGGGATGAACTGCAGGACAGACACTGAGGCCCATCTGTGTCTATGTGCTCAGGATGCTCCTGCCAACTGCTCTAAGCACTGCAACAGAAACAGAGGAAAAAAGGCTGAAAGGGTTGGGTAATGGCAATTTCAACACACAGCCCAACAACCAAATCTCTTAATTTCTATGCTGCTGTTTTGTGTGCATCTTGCCTCCTCCAACCAGAAGGCAAGTTTCAAGCAGGCAGTTATTTTTATGCTTTGTTCACCTAGATCAATGCATGGCATGGTAGGTGTTCAGTGAACATCTGCGGCTGAATAAAGGCAGAAGTCAACATAGCAATACCTTCAAGAGCAAAGATCACAAATGACTTCAGTGTTCAAAAAAAACAGCAACCTCACAGAAGTAATAACTTAATAGTGTACTATTTATTACTGCAGCAGCTACTACTTAATGAACACTGAGCCAGACACTATTCTAAAGGATTACATGCATTATGTCACTCAATCCTCTTAATTACCCTACCAGAGCAGCAGGTACTATTATTATCATCAGTTTCACAGGAAACACATAGAATAAATAACTTGCCCAAGACCACAAAGCAGCAGAGCTGGCACTTGGCCTATCAACTCCAAAGCCTGCCTCTCATCTACTACATCCCATAGAGATTTGCTTGCATCCCTCTTAAATCAAGCTAGGAAAATGTGGCTAAGAAATAAAGACAATAAAACAAAATACAAACTACAGCATATGTCAAATTCTTTATCCAGTCCCTTCTATCAGGTACAATGGAAATTTTCCCACCCTGGGATACACTGATTATGCAGATAGATTAAAAGTTCAATGGTTTAAAGTATCCAGATGTTGAAAAGCCATGGGGGGGGGGGGGGGGATCAACCTTCTAGCCAGGCATGGGTCATTAATCCCAGCACTCAGGAGGCAGAGGCAGGCAGATCTCTGTGAGTTCACAGTCAGTCTAGTCTACATGGTAAGTTCCAGGCTGGTTACAGGGAGACCCTGTCTCAAAAAGACAAAAAAAAAACCAATCAACATTTCAAAGGGTAGTAGATAACAAGTAGTACCACCCCAAGTCCACATCTCAAGAGAAATCTCAGGGTGTGACCTCTGACTAAGGCTGACCTCAAAACTTCCGGAGCCAGCAACTCCTGTCTGCTTTGCAACCCTCCCCCCACACCCTCCCACTCCACCCCCCACATCTCACCTGCCTCTCATATTGTATGACCTTGATAACAATTTAAATTTCTGTTTTCTGCTCCAAATTTCTCAATCTACTAAGTGTAAATCTTGGCATTCTCTAATGCACTCTTTCTAAGTAGCTGAAAGATTATATTACCAAATTCACAACTGAGAGACTATACCAATCATGTAAAAGGAAACATGACTCAAATATTCATCTACACAACCTTCTAGCATCACATACACTGTTGTATGCAGGAAGAATCAAGTATAAGCCCTCCACTCATCTAGTTAGTAACCTGTTCATAATTACAAACCCTTCTTGAAAATATCAGAAATGGAAAGAACCCTAGAGACACAACTCCAATTGCTGCCAACAAGAAAAATGTAAAACACTGAAGGTTTTTTTTAATATTTTATTTTTATTATTTTATGTGTATGAGTGTATTGCCTGCATGTATGTGAGGGAACTGGAGTTAAGGACGGTTCGAAGCCGCCATGTGGGTGCTGGGAATTGAACCTGGGTCTTCTACAAAAGCAGTCACTGCTCTTAACCGGTGAGCCATTTCTCCAGCCCAAAACACTGAAATTTTCAAACATAAAATTAAACATCTAACCAGAGATCCACCTGCAGATAAAACCAACTCAATTTTGCATTTACACCAAAATCAAAAGCAAATTTACCTTAAAGGAGAAATTATAGAATAAAGATCAGAGCTAACAATGTAATTAATGCTAAGAGATTTATCTCAAATTTTTTTTGCCTTGTCTGTAGATTTTTACCTAAACATATAATTCTGTTAAACAAATGCATAGCCAAATTGTTCCCTTAACAGAAAAACCTGACCAGAGTTCAGTTCCCAGCACCCACGTAGAATGGCTCACAACTTCCTGTAACTCCAGCTCCAAGGGATCCACTGCCTCTGATTTCCCTAGCACCTACATAATCGTTTACATACCCACATGCAAAACACACACATACCAGAATTAAAAATGAATCTTTTAAAAATGTGAGAAGCACTAATTTCTTGTATAGGCAGATTTTAAAAGATGATGCTAGGCTTGAAGAAAAAGTATTTCTGAAAGCTTATCTTGTATTTAAGGAACTTTTTTTTTTTTAATGTGTATAAGTGTATTGCCTGCACGTATGTAAGTGCACCATGTCATGTAATACCTCGGAGGTCAGAAGAAGGCATCAAATTCCCCTGGAACTGGAGTTAAGAACAATTCATAGCCACTATGTGGGTGCTGGGACTTGAACCCAGGTCCTCTGCAAGAGCAGTCAGTGCTCTTAAGTGCTGAGCCATCTTTCCAGCCCCCTTAAGAAACTTTTATGAACATACAAATCTAGGCAGATCTCTCTGAGTTCAAGGCCAGTGGTCTACATAGTAAGTTCCAGGCCAGCTGGGGCTACAGGGAGACCCATCTCAAAAAAATACAAATCATTTTACAAAAAAAAAAAAAAAGAAGTAGGTAGTCACTAGCAATGTGTTCACCTAAATAAAGTTTTTACAACCTTAATTTGAAATTTAAATGATACAGATGACTCTTCTATCCAGCTTCATGACTTTTAAAGCTTTTTATTTCCAAGAGCTAAAGAGCTGAAGAGTTGAAGAGCTGCTAACTGAATTACACTCTGATGTTTCCCAACGGAGAAGTAAAATCAGTCATTATCAGAAAAAAAAAAAAAAAAAAAAAAAAAAAAACCGTCTCTTAATGGCCAGTTATATTGAAGTCAATCTCTCCTCTATAAGACACAGCAGTTCTATCATTTCTGTAGTTTTTAAGACTTAACAAAATGTTAATGAATCGTATACTCTTTTTTTTATGTTTGTGAACACAGAATTGCAAACTCAAATGATAAATTCAAATATTGGGCAAAATAAAGCCTGGCTCTTGCCTTCTTTATATGAATGTTAAAAGTTATATAACAATAAATTAACATTGGTCAGTCAATACATAGCAGGTACTGGACTAGAGCTTTGCAATTTCATACTACCTCATTTAATCATAGCAACATGTGAAGAACATGTCCCCCACCCCCCCGCCAATGGGTGCTAAAACCAGTATTAAAAGTAGCTTGTCCAGGGCCATAGAGTTAAGAAATGTACTCCCTGAATAACAGTGTTCTGCCTCAAAAGTATGAATTTATCTTATTAGGTAAATAAGGCGTGAGCTAGCAACCTATACTGGTTCCAGGTATACATGCAGTTCCAGGTATACCACTGGGTAGTTAAAAATTACTACTTTTGGTGAAGCAACTTCTCAGACCTAGAGCACCATGCCAAGTTCTATCACTCCTTAGATGCTCCTAAAAAACATGCTACCCTAAAACTTTGATAAACTATATGCATTCTTCCAAAAACAAACCAGCAATCTGCCTTGCAACTTCACATGTGACATTATCATCAATGTGGAAAAGGAGGGTGGTGGCACAGGCCTGTATATGGCCAGCACTTGGGAGACTGAAGGAGAAAGATCTCAAGTTTAAAGCCTGTCTGGGCTGCAGGGTGAATTCTAGGCTAGCCTGAGCTTCATAACAAGACCTGTCTAAAATAAAATAAGGTGCTGTTGGATGAGAAAGCCAAAAGTAATCAGTGTAGTAATCAACTGTGACCCCCTCAGAGGAAAGGCTAAGATACTAAAATTATTTTTCACTAGCTTTTAAGATTTACAAATACCAGAATAGCCATATAATACAGAAAAAAGCATCTATCACAATACACCAGGTACACAAACAAACATTCAGAGAGGAACAAAAGAGCTACCTCTTTCCAAAAGCCACCCAAATTTCCAATAGCTGTTCTTCAGCTGGAAGGAAAGGGCAGAAGAGACATAGCACAGTAACAGAAACTGCACAGGGTCTGACTGATCCACAAGCTTCCTTTAGTCTGATGGGGAAGAGCAGATGATAGCTGAGCAATAAGATCTCTTGTGCATTGTTTTTTTTCTTTTTCAACTACCTTCGTGGAAAGAAAAAACACGAACACTGGCTCTCATATTTTCTTGTATTAGCTTACTGCTTTAGAGAAATCAAATGTTACTCAAAGAAGCAGTTGAGAAAATGTTTCTTTTAAATTGGTCATTCTAATATCCCAGTGCTCAGTGAGAACTGTAAATGTTCTCCCAAATATTTCATAATCTGAAAGTATCTCAGGAGTAAGTTTTAAGTATATTCATCTATGAATATATAATTATTAGAATATATAAATGTCATAAGCACTTAGGAAATACATTCCATTTAAATATGCTATGAAAAGTATCATGAAAGTCTCAGTGAGGAATTATCAGAAAAATAGCAAAAATATGAATATAATTTTTAAGGCCTAAGGCACAATGATTTTATACTAAATGGAAAAAAAAATCTCAAAATAGAAAGATATAATAACAGAGTTCACTGTTTAAAAGCAACTTTACTCATCTAATTGTAATGCTAATGCAACTACAAGAAGAAATATCAAACAAACAAACCACCATCCCTTCCCTTTTCCCCTGGTCTACTAAAAATGTTGCCAAAGTAAAATATTTCTATTTGAAATACTTGCAGACATGAGAGGAACACTTGTGTCTTTTAACTTGGTCAACCATTCTTTGCTAAAATTATTTGAAAAGATAAAATTTTTAAAGATTTTTAAAAGTACAAAATAAGTCCAGGTATGGTTGTATACATCTATAACCCCAGCACTCCAGAGACTGAGGCAGTAGTACCGCAAGCTCAAGACCAGCTTTGGCTACACGGAGTAACTTTCAAAAACACAAAATAAATATATACATACATAAACTACAGTAGACCCCCCCAAAAATATAAGTATTTTATAGTGATCCTTTTAATGATATACTAAAATTGTCAGAGTATATATTCTTTTTGCAAAGGGAAATCAAAGCATCAATTATACATATAGAAAAGACAGTTGACACTCTGTGACTTCCCCATCTGCAGATTCAACCAACCACAGAACAAGGAAAAAAAAATGTCTATAGTAAATATGTACAGACTCTCTTCCTTTTGTTATTCCCTGTATGTAAAAACTTTTCATAGGCCTTTTATACTGTATTATACAAGTAATCTAAAGATAAATTTTCTACAGGAAGATAAACGCAAATACTTCGTTTTATATAAGAGACTTGAAGATGATCAGATTTTGATATCTGCAGGGGTCCAATATTACGGAGGAATAACTTTTTTAATATTTTATTTATTATTTTTATTTTATGTGTATGTGTGTATTGCCTGCATGCTAGTAAGTGCACCCTTGTTGTGCAATGCCCGTAGAGGACAGAAGAGGCTGCCGGATCTCCTGGAACTGGAGTTACAGACGGTTGTTAGATGCCATGTGGGTGCTGGGATTCAAACCTGGGTCTTCTGCAAGATAAGCCAGTGTTCTTAATCATTGAGCCATCTCCCCAGCCCCAAGGGGGATAACTTTTTTAAAAAATATTTTATTTTTATTTTATGTGTATGAGTGTACTGCCTGCATGTGTGTTAAGTGCATCAATGTCACTCAATGCCTACAGCAGTCAGAAGAAGGCATCAGATCCTCTGGAACTGGAGTTACGGACAGTTGTTAGCTGCCATGTGGGCACTGGGAATTGAACACAACTCCTCTGCAAGAGCAGCCAGTGCTCTTAACTGCTGAGCCATCCTTCCAGCCCCTACAGAGGGATAACTTTATACAGTAAATACAGCTTTGAAATTAACTACAAAGGGATCACTACAGTCTCCTCCCTTGCAAAAAGTAGAATTATCCTGGGATAAGATTTATAAAACAAGGGTAAACATACCATCATCCAATACAGGTATTTGTTGGCATACAAAATGTTTTAATATCAGCTGCTAACATTAAAAATTGCACAAAATAAACTGTCCTTTCTAGGCAATACATTTGCAATATATTTACTCTGAAGAGGATAGCAACACTATTTAAAGTATACATTTGAATGACACTTTAAAAACAAAAATAATTTTGGAACAAAAATTCCATACACTAAATTAGTCTTCACAGTGAGATTAAGACGTTGAGAAGTGGATGTATTAAACCTTCTTTTTTAAAATATTTTTATTTATTATTTGTGTACAAGTGTATTGCCTCCATGTATGTATGTGTCATGCAATGCCCAGGCAGAAGTAGATGGATCTCTGTGAGTCTGGTCTACATAGTGAATTCCAGGCTACAGGGAGACCCTGTCTGAAGAAGACGAAAATTTTTTTTTTAATTTTTATTATTTTTATGTGCATGAGTGTATTACCTGCATGTATGTAAGTGCTCCCATGTCGTGCAATGCCCACCAAGGTCAAAAGAGGGCATTGGATTCCCCTGGAACTACAGTTAAAGATGGTTAGATGGTTGTTAGATACCATGTGGGTGCTGGAACCTGAACCCAGGTCCTCTGCAAGAGCAGTCAGTGCTCTTAACCACTGAGTCATCTCTCCAGCCCAGGTCTCTACTTTTGAGATGCATCCATTTAGAGAATATCATCTCTGCTTCTCAGTTCATACTCTTCATAACTATATGGCAAGGTTTGGTGTGGTTTTTTTTTTTTTTTTTTTTTTTTGGTCTTTTTAAGACAGGGTCTCCCTGTAGACCAAGCTGGCCTTAAACTCACAGAGATCCACCTGTCTCTTCCTCCTGAGTGCTGGAATTAAAGGCATATGTCACCACACCTGGTGCAAAAGTATTTTTATCAGCAGACTCTGCAAAATTATCCTAACAGTCAGCCCAGAGGAGCACATCTCATCTAGAAAACAGAACCCACCTAAAATAGCCAATCCTGAACATGTAGTTTAATGCAGCATACACTTTATTTGCTGGTATATTAGATGTCCTCTATGTCAGGGGCCTAAACTATGCCATACAGGACAAATCCTGTCTACTTCTAGATTTTATACATCAGACTCCATTGGAGCATAGTTATAAGTTCATATAACATGTTATCTATGGCAGCTTTCACACGGCAAGAACAGAGTCAAAAGTGTGACAGAGTATATAGGCCCACAAGAAAACACTACCAACCCTTCTATCCATAGATTTTTGGGGTCATCTCATGCTAAGACAGACAGACAGACACACACACACACACGACTCTCTTCATTTCCCATCAATCCCAAAGTTGCCAAGGCAAAACACATGTAAATTGCCACTCCTCTAGAGTCTCATATTAGTAAATCATGTTAATCCTAATCGGTTACCTTTTAAATGCATCTACACATGTTTTCACTCAAATAGGCAATGTGGAAAGTAGTGAAAAGGTACCTCTATAGCATATATTCCAATCCCTGTACCCTCACCCCAGAATCACTGTTGACCTACTTCCTTCTTTAAAAATATCTATTCCAGAGCTGGAGAGATGGCTCAGCAGTTAAGAGCACTGACTGCTCTTGCAGAGGACTCCAGTTCGATTTCCAGCACCCACACGGCAGCTAACAACCGGCTGTAACTCCAGTTTCAAGGGAATCCAACGCCTTCTTCTGACCTCCTTAGATACTGCATGACACAGATGCACTTATATACACGCAGGCAATGCATTCATAAACATAAAAGAAAAATAATAAAATAAATCTATTCCAAGAAAGTCCTACCAACTGAATAAAAGTCAAAGAAGCTCTACGAGTGCCGAATTCAGACTGAGGAACATAAAAATAAGTTATGTATTTCTATTCACAATCCTTAATATCTTTGCAAAGTCAACACTGAATACCAATCATAAAGATTCTGACTATATTTTAAACATACCAAGTTGTTTGTTTTTCAATTTTAAAAAAGTTTACCAAAGGCAGGGCACAGTGATGCACACCTTTGATACCAGCACTCAGGAGGCAGAGGCAGGCAGATCTCTGTGAGTTCAAGGCCAGCCTGGTCTACATAGTGAGTTCCAGGACAGCTGGAGCTACAAGGAGACCCTGTCTCAAAAAGACTAAAAAAAAAAAGTTCACCCAAAAAAGAAAGCATTTTCCAACACAGGCTCATAGCCCCCTCCCATTGTATGGGACACAAAGACCCCGCAGCAACTGCAAGGAAGGGAAACAGCCTTCCCTGAAGCTATTTTTAGCCCTACTTCACAGTAGTAAGACCAAACTTAAGATTATTAATAATGTGAGGAAACTTTAAAAACATGAATTTGGAGAAAATAATCTTCCTTTTTGTTCATAAGTTCCCTAACAATAAAGTCCTGTTTCTCTGAACTTAAAATCTCAAGGCACTAAATACTCTGTTGAAAACCTGTAGCTATTTCAAAAATAGAATTTTATGTCCTAAGACTAAGTTGCTAGCTATGTTTAAAAGACTGTTCCACTCTTTTCAACTGCCAGGTTCACTCACTTACAAAACACCTTTTGGGGGAGAGAGTCATTCAGTCTCACCTCTTATGCCTCTGCTTATCGTAAAACAATCTGAAAGCCAAAATATAAAAATTTTAATAAAATAATCCATTTTCAGCTCTTCACTCCCCATCAGCAGTCTCAGAAACCTAAACACTTTGAAAATGATTCCCATCTCTATCTATATCATCAGCATATCACCCAAACTACTTTTCAGTCTTGAAAGCTACATAGGTTATAACTAGGTTGGTAAAGTGCCTGCCTGCATGAAGTCCTAGGTTCCAACCCCAGCACTACGTAGATAAACCAGGAATGTTGGCATACTCCAGTAATCCCAGGACTTAGGAAGTCCTGGCCAGATGATTAGAAATTCAAGATCTGCTGGGCAAGGTGGCGCACGCCTTTAATCCCAGCACTCGGGAGGCAGAGGCGGGTGGATCTCTGTGAGCTCAAGGCCAGCCTGGTCTACATAGTGAGCTCCAGGACAGCTGGGGCTACAAGGAGACTCTGATTCAAAAAGACAAAAAAAAAAGAAAGAAAGACATTCAAGTTCAAGATCATCCTCAGTTTCATAGAAAGCTCAAGGCCAGTCTGGGACAAGAGACCCAGCCAAAAAAGAAAAGAAGAAGGGGGTGCGGAGGAGGGAATAAATGAACCACATCTACCTCTTAATCCAAACTTCAACATCCAAAGCAAAGTCTGCTGTCCGGGTTCTGAATACTTGTTCTTGAGAAACCACTCACATCATGCTAAAATACTTGAAGGTATTTCCTTTTTCATGCCTCCTGTTTAGTCCTAGATGACCCTGGCATAAAGATATTGGCTCCCTGAAAAAACCAAAATCCTAATCCAAGCACGTCTCTGGCCTAAAATACAATTTTTCCCCAACCACCTGAAACTACTGTTAGGAACATTGTTCTCAAACCCTTCTATGGGCTGTAACTATGCATCTCTTGAAGCACAAAATTACCTTAACCCTCCCTCAACCTCCCTCAGTAGGTATTCCTATCAAGTTAGCTTCCTGTCCCTTACACTTTCTGATTCCAAGTCTTCGATATTTTGTTTCCACATGTTCTTTTCTTCCTGAAAGAAAACTTCCATGGTTTAGTTCAGACACTCCAATTAGTCCTGTGTAGTACAAAACCAACATTGCCCTAATGAACATGTACAAACACAGTCACAATTCTAAGATACTACACAGGACCAGGCATATAGTGATCTTAAGAGTAATACTGGTAATCCGGTCCCCTTTTTGTATATTTAAAAATTATTATTAGGACTATTACTATTATATTGTGTGTGTACATGTCACAGCATGCTTGTGGAGCTCAGAGGACAGTTTGGTGTCAGGGTCAGTTCTCTGCTTCCACCTTTACCTGAGTTCCAGGAATCAAACTCAGGTCATCAGGCTTGTGCAGCAAGCACCTTTACCCACTGAGCCATCTCAGCAGCCCAGCCTTTCCTACAGTTTTGTGCACTTTGTATTTGATTGCCTCTGCCACTTGTAAGCAAAAGCACCTCAAAGACTGCAAATACCAAATGCTTTGTTGTTTCTACCCAAATAGTCAACAAAATACTACCGTGATTTTAAACTAATTTATAATCAAAACAATAAAACTAAAGTTAGTAAGCAATTTTGACCAGGTGCAATGTATACTCAAAGAATAGCTTCTTGTTTTATACTCTCCTTCTTCCCAAAAAAATCAAACTATGCAAGACTAGGTTTCTCATCATCTTTTTGGAAAATGGAATACAAATCTTTCCTAAGGTCACAAAATAGGGTAACAGATCCAAAACAATTTTTTATTCTAAATCTAACTTTACACTCACCATTCAATATTTTCATGCCAGTTTCCATTTACAAAAAGTAGAATTTAAGGTTTCTTATAAAAGCATATGAAGAACAAAGCATCTAAAGAAAAATGAAACAGCTGGAGAGGATCCAGAAGATGGAAAAGTGATCAAAGAAAGGAAGGAAACAAAGTACTCTAAGAATAGAAAGTTGGGACAGATGACAGTAAAGAATAATCAAAATTTGCAAAAGTAAAAAAACATAGTTTTAGCATTCCTAAAAACAAACATAAATAGTTTTAACATTCCTAAAAACAAACTGCTTCTTGGAACTTTAAGGAGGTAGGTTTAAGATAAGTGAATTGCTACATAATATAGATGCTAATAAATTTGGAGTGCTCATTTTAAAATGAGGGGGAAAAACATAGGATCCAAACATTGTTAAATTTGAGAAATTTTTAAATAAACCTAATCATAACCCCTAAATGGAGAATTTAGACAACTTCAGGTTTCCATCACCTATCTCTACAAAGCATCTCTACCTGCCCACATTTATTTGTGGAGATGGACCAGAATTCTCAACCTTGACTACCTATGTGCCTTGCTACATAAAATTCCACTGTCTGTTTAACCCTCAAGGTATTTAACTCTAATATATGTGAACTATTACTTTGATGCCCCTCTAATGTAGTGTTAAGACATCTGAAATATTTTTCAAAGAATATGAAGTTTCTCTAAGTTGACAAGAAAATAATTCAAGAAAACTCCTAAGTAAAAAAAGTACTGTCGTGTAAAATACGTTACTCCCCTCCCCAAAAAAGAGCATTTAATTGAAAGGGAAAGTGGAACAACTTTTATAAAATGGTAATGCATTAAATGCTCTCCCTGCATTGTCCTCAATGAGCGTGTGAATACTAAAAATTCAGAATTTCCTGAGCAACTGAAATCTGTTATTCTGTCTTCCTTACACACAGGAATTTGTGGACTTGGGAAATAGAAAGGGGGAGGGAACCAAACGCCAGTAAGTAGTAAAACGAAAACTGGTCTTCCTCTCAAGGACAACTTCAAAAACAAAAGAAAAAGCAAAAAAGACATTTTCTTTCAAGAGTTGATCCAAATGGTTCCCACGTGGGAATCCACGGGAGTTCCCCTCAAACAAAAACTACTGTGCTGGGTCACAGCCGGTGTACCAGGAAAAGGTACAGTACAGAGCTGTCCTTTGTGCGCACACAGGCTCTGGCTTCCTCGATTTCCCTTTACCAATTAGTGTCCGGAAAGGTGCAAATGTCCACTCTTGGGCCAGAACTCTAAGCAAACCCTGCATGTCTCGTGCAAGCTGAAGGGTGCGGGACAGAGAAGCGTCTGGTGCCTTTCCCCATCCACACCTTCTCATCTCTCCAGTGCCAACCCTCCCGGGAAACATCTGCAAAACTCCACAACGCAGCACCGACCGGCTCCCGCTTGCCACCCCTGAAAGCCTTCCCCCGGGTCCACTCACGCTTCAGAGACGAACGGTGGCGCTGACAATGTGGACTGGCTCCCTTCCTCCTTCGGGCTGAGGCGCCAGCTGCGGAAGACTGGGCGCGGAACTGAGGAAGAAGCGGTGCTAGCGTCGCTCGGCCAGGCAGCCACCCGGGTCTCTTCCGCGCTGCCGGAGGAGAGGCAGCGGCTGTCCTGCTCACCTCTTTTCCTCTTCCTGGGTCTCTGCACACTGTGTCTCCTGCCCGTCCTGGGCCACTTGTCCCGGGACAGTCACGATCCCAAAGCTCAACGATTTTGTTTGGGGAAAGTTTCCTCTGGGAGGAGGCTGCGGCAGGCCCCCCGGATCCCCCCCGGCCCCGCCGCCCTGGGGGGCTGGGGCGGGGAGGGGGCGCCGAGAACTCCCGGAGTCCCGCCGAGGAGCCGGGGGGCGGCGGCGGGCCCAGGAAGAAGCCCCCCAGAGGGGGTGGAGGGGAGGGGAGGGGAGGGGAGGGGAAGGACAGCGGCGCCGGGGCTGCTCTCCACGCCGCCGCGGCTGCGGCTTCACATCGGGGTCCCCGCCCCCCCGGCTGGGGGATGGCTCCTAGGCTGGGCGCCCCGGTTCATACACTCCGCGACGGGATGCTACGGCCGCGGGCGGCCGGACTGGACGGCGGCGAGGCTGGGGACCCGGCGGGCTCCGACTGGCGCCGCCCCCGCTCTCGGCTCCAGCATGTGTCGCGGCGGCCGGGATCCCCCCTCCCTACACCTTGGGGGTCCTTCGCCCCCCGCCGCGGGGCGAGGCAGAAACCCCAGCTCCTTCTCGTTGTCTTCCCCCGGTCGAGCAGCTACCAGTCCCGGTCCCGCGGCAGCCACCTCCCTGCCCCCCGGCTCCGGCTCCGGCTCCGGCTCCGGCTGGGGCTAGGGCTCCGGCGTGTACAGCCGCCGCTGCCGGCCAGGAAGGTGAGGGGGGGAGTGGAGGGCGGCCGCGGCTCCCGCTAGCCCGGGCTATGGCGGAGGTCTCAGCGGCCGCCAGAGCTCGGGGGCCGAGTCTCTCGGATGCTCGTTTGCTCGCTCACTCTCTCACCCGCGGCGGCCGGAGTGCCCGGAGCTCAGCTCGCAGTCTGCCTCGCTCTGTGCGGGGCTCTCACCTCACTCCACAGAGGGGCGGGAGGAGAGCGGCGCCTGGTGATGACGCAAGTCGCCTAGCAACCACTCTCCTCCCCCTCCCTTCTCTTTCCGCTCTGCCCCTTCCAGCGCGGGCCTTTTTCCCCCCCTCTCAAGCCTCCCCGCCCTGGGCGACTGCGGCGCGCTCTGATGACGCTCTAAGGGAAGAGGAAGTCAAGGATCCCAGAGTGGGGTGGGTGCGTCTCCGGCCGCGGGACTAGCTGCTGCTGTTGCTGCCGCCGCCGCTGCCGCCGCCGCCTCCGCCGCCACCGCCACCGCCACCGCCACCGCCACCGCCTCTACAGCCGCGTCAGAACTGAAGAGAGGAAGGGGCGGAGTCCACACTAGCCTTAGCTGCCGCCTGACCCTACCCCTGACCCGAGGGTGGTGGGGAGAGCGTGCTCCCTAGCTGTTCTCTCTGGGGAGGTGCGAACCGCTCCTCTAGGAGCAAGGGGGACGCCCAGGCCGCGGGGCAGGGCTCGGGCGTGCACCACCCGAAGGTGAGGCGTTTGGCCGGGAGCAGCTCTTCCCACAGCTAGAGGTGGAAAAGTTGACCTACCGCCCGATCGGTGCACCTGCTCTGGGGAAGGATCGCCCCACCCATCCCATGGCGTGGGATGAGACCTTGCTCTAGATAATGTGTGGTCGCGCGGTGAAAGGGTTGATGAATTGAGCGAATGAATGAATGAATGCTTGCGGGTTACAGAGCACTGGCGGAGCTCAGAGGCGGTAGTGGAAGTGCAAGCGCTTTGTAAATTGCAAAGCATTGTAAAGATGAGAATTGTAATACATCTCTCCCCTCCACCCCAGCCGTGAAAAGAAACGGGTGCAACTTGACTACGAAAGTCGCAACTTTGGACTTTTGTGGGAAATAGAGGCTAATTGCAGGGGTGGGGTAGCAGAGGGCTGAAAGAGTCTTCCTCTGGGATATTTGTGGGGGGGGGTCCTTTTTCAAGGGGAGAATGTTGTCATGCCTCATTTTTAAAATTATTCTTGCTTACGGTTTGGAAGTTTGAGAGAGCTGCTCTCTTTTATCAGTATCCCTTGTCCTCTAATTTTTGGCTAGCGTCTCAGCTCTGAGTCAAAAGCTTTTTGTGTGTGTGAAGTAAGCATATCAGGCTGTTTATCTTTCAGATGTTATTCGAAGAAATAAATTCAAGTAAAACCTCATGAAATTTAAGGTGTGATACTCTAGGAAAACAAATTTTGAGATAAAACAACCAGAATCCTCAGAAATCTGGCTTGAACCTGCCCTTAAGTAGTATGAAAATGAGATTAAGGCGGCAGCACAGATAAAAGGCAGCAGATTCCACAGTTCTGTGCCGGAACACAGACACCCGCTGCCGCCTCTGGAAGCAGCAGTGATGGAATATCACAAGTACGGGAAGTCTTTACACGTTGTTTGGAAAAATTAGACTAAGTAAGCTGTGAACAGATGTGGGGAGCCCAGGGTTTCTTCCAGGGCTCCCACTCCTACGAGAGACTCCCAGGTTGCAACTGGCCCTACTACCCTCCACCTGAAATCGCAGGGGACAGGTTAAACATTTTGCCTTAATTACCCTGGACTTGACTGTCCACATGATCCATTCACCTCCTGCATTCTCCCAGTAAAAGTCACAGGAAATCAGATCAATAAATAGTAGTCCCAGGTGGCACAGAATAATCTTTTTGGTTTTCTCTTCCCTACAGCAGGAATTAAAGAAATACAACAGATTTAGGGGATTTGGGGGAAGCTGGGTACCTCATAGTTTAACTTTGTGGACCTTGAATGAAAAGGGTACAAACATCAGAGCTTGGGAAACCCAGCAGGGAACACCTCAGAAACCTGTGCAGCATGCAGAGGCTTTCAGAGGCCTTATTTATCTGTTTGATTGCCAATGGTTCCACCATAGAACTTTAGCACTGAGGGACAGAATAGCACTCAGGAGAGCCCTGAGCCACCTAATTACAAAGTAGTAGCTCCACTAAGCTCACTGGGCAAGATCCCTTCAGCTGATAAGAGAAGAAAACAGCTGTTCCAAAACTGCTGCAGGAGAGGAGGAAATTCTTACATTTCCAACTTGCTCTGTATCTTTTTAGTTCCTTATATTGCCTGTTAAACCAGAAGTGAAATCAATCAATTCAGAATTCTCAAAAACCAAAATATATTTCAGCTCACATCCTTACTTTCCTGGCTTACCAGTCCATGATAAAGATCTGCATACTATGATAAAATGTGACATAGGGATAACTGTATACCGTTCAGAACACCTTCCCTTGAAAGCCAAGCTTGTGTGCAAAACTAGTCAGTGTTTGATTATTCCACATCCCTGGTCATGATTGCATGAGCTAAATTATCAAAATTTCCTTCTAAAAATGCCACTACCCTATATGAGTTAAAGCATTTTTGTGAAATATACTTAAAATGTTTAAAGCAATTTTATACTATAAGTAATTATCAAGTCCAGGGTAATTATGGCAAGATGTTTAGCCTGTCCCCTGCAATTTCAGGTGGAGGGTAGTAGGGCCAGTTGCAACCTGGAAGTCTCTCATAGGGGTGGGAACCTGTCAGCTCAACCTGGTAAGCAATCAACCAGGCCAAGAGGTGGAATTTTGCCAGTATCCCAGAAGCTGCCTAATGACCTTTCTAAACAACAAGTCTACCTCCTGGAGGTTCCTCTATTCTGATTTTTGTGATAATCATTTCCTTGCTTTTCTTCATGGTTTTATCATAGGTGTTTATCCTTAAGCATTATGCTATTTAGTTTTTCCCCTTTTTTTTGAACTTTATATAAATGGGGCAATATGATATGTAATCTGTTAATGCTTGCCACATTTGGTCAACCTTGTTTTAATATGTACATTTGTTTAGATTGTTCATGTAGCTGTAATTTGTTCCTTTTAATTGCTGCATGTACAGTGTTCCATTTTTAACAATATGTAACAGTATATTTGACCATTCTTTTGTTGATGGTCAGCTGGGTTCAGTTTGAGGCTGTTATAAGTGCTGTTAGGATCATTCCTTCAGCCTGTATTCCATCCCATCTACATCAGCTTGTGTATGGCCTGTACTTGGGAATATATGTTGTACACTTGAATAAATAACGCCACACTGTCTTCTAACATGATACACTAGCTTTATATGAGCACCGGTGCTCCGTACTTCACAACACTTCCTTCTCCATTACCATGCTGCTGGGTGTGGAGAGGTATCTCATTTCAGTTTTAACTTACATTGTGCCAATTACTGACTCCATTTAAGACCGTGTCATGTATCGGCTACATTGATACCAGTTGGATTCCGTTTAAAAGAAAATGTAATCTCTGAGATTCCTTTTTTAAAAAATATTGTTTATTTTTATGTTTGCATGTATTACCTGCATGTAGGTAGGTGCATTCATGTCGTGCATTATCCTCGGAGGTCAGAAGAGGACATTGAATCCTCTGGAACTGGAGTTAGGGATGGTTGTTAGCTGCCACATGGGTGCTGGGAATTGAACCCAGGTCTTCTGAAGAACAGCCAATGCTCTTAACTGCTGAGCCATCCACACCCCACACCCCAGTGTCCTTTTGTAGTCTGAGCATCAATATTGGGATAAAGTAATGCTACCAATTGAGTTATATTTGGGCCAGATTATTTCCAAAATAATAAATATAACTGGAGCTGGGAGATGGCTCAGCAGTTAAGAGGACTGGCTACTCTTGCAGAGGACTGGCATTTGGTTTCCAGCACCCACATGGCAGCTAACAACTATCTGTAACCCCGTTTTCAGGGAATCTCATGCCCTCTTCTGGCCTATGTGGGCATTGCACAACACAGGTGCACTTAAATACATGCAGGCAAAAAAAAGTAAATCAAAAAAATTTTTAAGAATATAGTTTACGTAAATTTATGAATTGATCATATACTTCTTAAAAGCAGGACAATATTGTTTTACTCCTTACTCTCCAAAACAGTGCTGTTCCAGCTATTAAACTGTAGACCCTTTGTGGTACTTCATTATATCACACTTTTCCTCAAGTTCATAAAGGCATTTTTGGTTCTCTTGAAGCTATATGAGCAAAGTCTCTATTGTGCTTTATATTTTTATCATTCACAATTATAAGAAATTATTTTCCCACCAGATTTTTTTGCCTTTCCCTGGTTCATTGATTTTTATGTCACAGTTTTTTTTCTTTCTTCCTATAGCCTTACTAAAGCACATGGAATTACTTTTATAATTTTACTCGGTACTTTCATTTATACCCTACCATACCACCTAATATACTACATTGGACTGTGCTCAGCTCTTTGTTGGGAGTCAATTTTAAAACTGGAGGAAGCTGAAACCCTGAAAAATTAAGTGTCTTACCCAGAGTCAGGAAAGCAAGTAAATAGGAAAGCTGAGCTCCACCCCAGGTCTCCAAATAGAGCTCATTCTGTCCCCACGCTGACTCAGTGTTCTGGGAAAATAAGGTAAAGTAATTCCCAAGCTCTGTAGAATAGTGCTCATTCCCACATGCCAATGTTCACTCTACAGTTGAGTGATTTTCTTATTTTTTCTTGTCTTTTTGAGACAGGGTATCCCTGTAGCCCCAGCTGTCCTGGAACTCACTATGTAGACCAGGCTGGCCTTGAGCTCACAGAGATCCACCTGCCTCTGCCGGGATTAAAGGCATGCGCCACCACGCCTGGCCTTGAGTGAATGTTTTTAGCCTAACAGTTTTAGGATTGGTGAAAGTAGGATTGACTTGGGAAGATGGGGTTTGGGGAAGGAGATCATCAGTGTATGCTATGTCTGAAATTGTGAAAATAAGCTTTGTAATGAATGAAATTTTTTAAGATTACTATGCTAAAAAGTGAAAGTTGCTTTTAAAAGTTTTCTTCAGGGGCTGGAGAGATGACTCAGTGGTTAAGAGCACTGACTGCTCTTGCAGAGGACCCCGGTTTGATTCCCAACACCCACATGGCCGCTACTAACTCTCCTTAACTCCAGTTCCAGGGGAATCCGATGCCGTCTTCTGACCTCCAAGACATTGCATGACACCAGTGCATTCACATACATGCAGGCAATACACTCATACACATAAAATAAAAAT